>NC_136974.1:28495688-28510688 GCF_032717465.1 Coenobita brevimanus
TCTCTCTAGTGTGTGTGTGTGTGTGTGTGTGTGTGTGGTGCTATAAAAGATACACAAGGTAGCCTAAGGCAGTGGATGTTGCAGTGTCGCTTGACAAAGAGTAGGGTTTAGAAATGACGCGAACTGCTGTTTGCTGATGATACCGTACAGTTAAATAAAGATCAATGCGACTTTCAAGGTTTCGTGAATGAGTTAGGGAGTGCGTGTAAGTAATGAAACTGGAAAGTGAATGTACTATAGAGCAAACTTATGACCTTTGAGAGAAATAAGATCAGGGAGTGCTTAATGAGGCTGGATAGTCAGGAGGTGTAGAAAGTTAGTGCTTTCAAATATTTAGGTAGAGTGATAAGCAAAGATACAAGTTTAGAGAGGATGAAATGCATGAAAAGGTACAGTAGGGAGGGAACTTTGCTGGTTCACTGTGAGCAATGATAAAGAATACGGAAGCGAGCATTAAAAAAAAAAAAAAAAAATCGCTGCATGACAGTACTGTGATCACTCTGACGTATGAAGGTGAAGCTTGGACCTTACTATGAAGGACAGAATTCAAGATTAAGAGCAGTGAAAATGAGTTATATGGGAGGAGTGTGAGGAGTTACGTGGACAGACAGACAAATGAGGACGTGAAGTGGTAATGTGCTAAAAAGCAGAAACAGAAATACTTTGAGATGAATGTGGAGACGACAGAAAATAAGAAACTAACTAGGAGACTTTATGTGAAAGCTGTGGAGAGGGAAATGGGAGATGGACTCCTAGGATGAGATAGAGGGATGGGGTGGAGAGATATAAGATTGAGGTGGGTGTGAGTTGGAAAGAGAGAGCAGCTTACTGGCAGAGGACAGAGTGACATGGCGTCTATTCGTTTGTGGCCACGCCTTTCGGGACTAAGGCGTCTGGCGATAGATCGACAGGCAAATAGAAAAAATAAAATAAATGAAAGAATAAGTAAATAAAAACAGATTCTTTACTTACTACACTGCAGCTCGTCCTCACCAATTAGGCAGTCTGCCATACTGTCACAGCGGAACAGGTCAAGTATGCACGTGCCATAGTCACACTGGTATTCGTCAGGGGCACATTCCGGCGAGGTTGTGGCTGAGGGGTGAGGAGAGATGCATCAGACAGAGGTGTGACGTGTTTTACTGCTTTATTCTTGCTATCCCCAGATGACTATATTTCAGAAGTCGTCGCCATATTGGTGTTCGTCAGGATCACTTTCGAGGGACAGTGTGTTTAGGGGTGAGGGGTGGGGAGGGGAGGTGCATTAGATAGACAGATGTGTAAACTGACTGATAAATGGATAGGTAGCTATAGGGACTGATAAATAAACGGACTGACAGTCTTATAAATTATCTTCTGTATGCCATAGGTTGTTGGATGTTACGCTTTTCACTATGATGCCGTCTCCAGACATCATTTTTGAGTTTAGGACAGACCTTTCGAACTAGAGAGGTTAGAGATGAGCATCAATAACCCTTTAATACGTGATTTTCTTAACTTACTGTAACCGTTTGGGAATACTGTAGCTTAAATAACAGGAACCAATTCGTCCTCGTTCCGACAAGGTTAAGACAGCTCACAATATACTCAAAATGCAGGAGAAGGGCATATTCCAGTAACCCTTGGACACTCCTACTCTTCTTCCTTAGTGATTTATAATGCATCTAAAACTCGTTATTATCTTACGTTTAAACTACACAAATTAAGTACCAATTCAGCTTGCCCTCATTTTTCTGACTATTACCGGTTTTTCCAATTTATACACTGTTCAGTCGGTATCAACACTCCTGCAGCCTCTCCTGTTATGTTATCCACGGACTTTGAATAACACTCTGATGAACCTGTAGCAGCGGACACTGATGGCTTTATCTGGCCATGGATCAGTGTCTTCAGTGTTGTTGGCTGCGGGTTTGTCACACTGGTGTTCAAAGTCTGTTGTGAGAAAAGCAGGTAAGGCGACAGGACTTTTAATGGCAGCTGTTCATGATAACTTTCCAACATGCCTGACCTTCCTATATCGTTTCTGAATGCGGTCTGTAATTTGAGCTGCAGGCTAATCAGTTCCAGCATTTGAGCTGTACCGTAAATGAGCATCAAAAATTAAATGGCCTTGAGAGTTGTGATAATAAACTCATTAGAGGTCGGAATTCTGGGAAATAAAATGGGGTCAATGGGTTAGGATGAGCGTTTGGACAATTATTGTAAGATGAAGTTGTGATCGACTGGTTAGCGAAGTGTCTGAGGTTTGGTCGGGTGTGTTACAGGCTGGGGTAGGTAACGGTCTAATGATATTTATCACAAAAATACTCTCGCTAATATCATCACGCCAGCTCTGAATGAAATAGCCTTCACATGTAGGAATATTCATTACGAACGGTGGGTATTCGCACCGAAGTGATGGGGTGTGAAAGTGTGCGGCATGTAGGAGGACTGCTGGGCTTCACACACACCACAAAGCCCGCCAGGAGACAGGACGTGTGTGCTAGGCAATCCCTAGGTCCTGTCCTCCCCACTTACTATTTTTTAATCAGCCCATACCCCACTGACCGGGCTAATGTATGGCCCGGCCTGCAATAAAGTTGCAGGAAATCTTTGAACGAACGAACGCTGGGCTTCAGGGAACAGTGAAATAAGGGGGTCATGTAGGGGTGATATGGGGTGATGTAGCCTACCTCGAAATATGGTTTTCTTTGAAAAAGCGTCCAGAGAAAATGGCAAGCTCGTGGAATGTATACTAGTACGCAAACAATTTTTTTTTTCCTCAACGAAAAAAAAAAAAAAAAAAATGCAGTTTTGACTTTTTTTTAAATTCCCACTCAGGTGGTATTTAAATGCCCTGGGCGACACCTCAGAAGCTGGTTCGTGCACTAATTACAGGTTACTTTTTTTTTTTTTTTTTTTAACTGAAAAGGAGAAAATGATGTATTTTCAATTGCGATAAACTTCATCCTTGCGTTTCCTGGCAGCGAGTATAGTCGAATAGACTAAAGGCAAGCGAACTTGGCAACTATGAGTGAGGTGACGCCATAAGATGCCCCTGCCTTTGAGTGCATAATAGTCTGGAAACAGACGGGGACCAAGTGTTAGCAGTGCCTAAAATGCTTGAATTATCGTGGATGTAATACATAAATGATTATAATAATAACAAATGTAAATTCTGAATAGGACCCTGACTTTAAAATCACGAAAAACTTTGAGCACCCTTATCTCAAAAGTTAGTTTTATTACTTTAAAAAATTCTGCTTAAAAAAAAGGGGGTTCTTATGGGAATTTTGATGTTGCCTGTTGTTTTCGAAAGAGAACTGAAGTAGGACCAACCTGTGCATAATTAAAGTCCAAGTTGCCATGGGCGAAGTTAGATCTTTGTTTTTGTGCACGTTCTTCCATTTTTATGTAAATTTCATCACTAAAACAGTTTTTTAAGCTGATTCTAAGTTTGAATTTATTTTGGGGGATATATTATTTTGTATACGTGTTTGTAACCTTTTGTAAATGTTATATAGTACGTGAATTTAGTATGTAAGTAGTTGTAAGTAGGATCCAAGTAGGGCGTCAACGCCCAGTGTTATGTCTAAGCGCGCTTATATTATGACTGGATTTGAATGAGTCACGACTTCCGTAGTCGCACCGCCGGTCTGGCCTGAGAGAGCCGGCGGCCTGGCGATAAGTAGCTGTCTGTACGGGTCTGGAGATGGACACGGATGCTGTCCGGTTTTGCTGTATATTTATTCAAGACGGTGTTTAATATATTGTCAGAAAACTACTACAAGACTTTGCCTTCACTTGCAAGTGGCGTAAAGGGGGGCATTGACAGCATTAACATTTGGTGGAAAGCGAGTGGGATTATAGTGATTCACATCTTTTGTGGGCTGGTTTAGCTGTGTCTGTCTTCCCAAGCTACTGTCGCTGCTGTTCTTCCCACGACGACACACAGTCTATCTCCGCCCTAGCCTCCAGCTCTGTTTGCAGTCTCGGTGTGGATTCGTTCTAGCAGCCTGATGTAATTTTGGGAATTTCCTCCACATCAACACCCCACCTATCACCACGCCACTACAGCCACGTAAGGCTCCTGCTCCTGTCAACCTACAACCTGCCTTTTCCTGCCTGTGTTCCTGTCCGGGCTGCTGTAAGGGTTAGTTTCAGCCCCCACAAACTCCACCCCAGACCCCACTCCAGGAAGCAGCCCCCAGCCGCCGCCCGACGCCGTTACGTCATTGTTTTCCCCACCCACCACACACACCGACGTCACCCAGGGAGCGTGGCCACTCACACCGAGCTACGTCACAGTCTCCTGCTCCTATCAGCCTTCTCGTTCCGCCCAGTGGAGAGCCGGCACCCAGTGACGTCACGGACACTTCCACCCAATCACGAGGAGACGAGAGCCTCACTTTTTCTCCAACCTTGGCACGGATCGCACAAGTATTTCCTACCTGCATTTTCATACAATTCCTCATTCATTCACATTGATTAATCCCTTTCTACAGAGAAGCCAAGCTGTCTCTATAGATTGTGATATTTTCACCATTTACTTTTATCCATTCATTGCATTCTGGTCCCTCATTTTTCATTCAGTCAGAATTTTTCGTTCACTCACTCCTACTTCATCCCATTTTCTCCCACTCAAAATCAGCTGTAAATAACGCATTCGTTTTCACTCATATTCATTGTATATAAATAATTTCTTCACAGATTACAAATATTTTTATTTATTTATTCTCATTTATTCATCCATTTGTTCATTTAGTTTTATTTGCTTACTTCCTACTCTGTTAATGTCCTTTTTTAAAAGGGTAGATCTCTCACCTATTGAACCTGACGATAACACAGATAACAATGTATGTAGTGATTGAAATGCGTGGCTTACAAGATAGTGACCCCGAAAACAAGGTGAGAGAAGAACAGCATAGTGCCCCTAGAAACACACCGACACCCCAACCCGAACCCCACGGAGTAGCTGCATCCACACTAGGGGATCCAATGTGACAACGGCGTAAGGGAGCCCGGGCCGTGCGCCCTTATAACACCCAACCGTGGCACCGCCACCCTAGCAGGAGGAGGACACTACCTTCAGGGAGTGGGATTGCTGGATCAGCCCGTGGTGGAGCTGATATCTCAGTTCCTGACAGCGCCCCTCTGGAGATGGCCTACTGCCACTCCCGCCTTCGTCAGTTGGCCAAGCGTCGCACTGAAGGTGTTTCCCTCGAGACGGCCTATTGCCGCTCATCTCTTCTGCCCCAGGAGATGGCCTATTGCCGTCCCTCCCTCCTGCCGAAGGAGACAGTCTATTGCCGCTCTGTAGGTGCTGCCCCAGAGATGGCCTATTGCCACTCCTTCCCCCTGCCGAAGGAGACGGCCTATTGCCGCTCTAAAGGTACTGCCCCTGAGACGGCCTATTGCCGCTCTAAAGGTACTGCCCCTGAGACTGCCTATTGCCGCTCCTTCCTCCTGCAGAAGGAGACAGCCTATTGCCGTTCTGAAGGTACTGCCCCGGAGACGGCCTATTGCCACTCCTCCTCCCTGCCGAAGGAGACGGCCTATTGCCGCTCTGAAGGTGCTCCCCCTGAGACGGCCTATTGCCGCTCTGAAGGTGCTCCCCCTGAGACGGCCTATTGCCGCTCTGAAGGTGCTCCCCCTGAGGCGGCCTATTGCCACCCCTCCCTCCTGCTGAAGGAGACGGCCTATTGCTGCTCTGTAGGTGCTGCCCCGGAGACGGCCTATTGCCGCTCCTCCCCCCTGCCGAAGGACACGGCCTATTGCTGCTCTGAAGGTGCTGTCCCTGAGACGGCCTATTGCCGCTCCACCCTCCCGCAGGAGGAGACGGCCTACTGCCGCTCCCACCTTCGCCAGACGGCCAATTGCCACTCCGAAGGCCCTGCCCCTGAGACGGCCTATTGCCGCTCCACCCTCCTGCAGAAGGAGACGGCCTATTGCCACTCCAGAGGTGCTCTGACTCCCCCACACAGGCCACGGCTGATTGCCGGGCCTTGGCGCCCCATAGTTGCACCTCTGGGCAGCCACAGCCAATTGCCGGGCCCCATGGCCAAAAGGAGGTATTGTCAGAGTCATCGCCCCTGCGTGAGGTAGACGCCCAGACCCTCAGTACCAGAGAGATCCCGTGAGGCCTAATGACAACCCCCGGCCTCCAGTCTCTACGCCTGGCCCTGGAGAAGACCCACCTGACAGACCCTAGTTCAGGTCGGTGCCGCAGTCCCTCCCTGATGGTGCCCCTCGACTCTGGGGACCGCAGCCCTCAGACCCTCCAGGCCCTCCCCAGGTCACCTGGTCGAGACCTCTCCACGCCCAAACAGCAGTGTAAGACCTCTACCTCCAGCCAGAACCTGAGCCAGAGACTCATGGACCTGTTTGGCCCCAGCCCTGAGGGTCACACCCCTGACCCTAGCCTGAAGACTGAGGGCTCCTGTGCCACCTGCAGCCCTGGGCGCGAGAAGACGGCCCTGCTAGCCGTCCCGTGCCCTCTCGGCATGCCCTCCCTTGGCGGTGCCCCTAGTCCAGCCCAATAGTCGCCGGCGTGTCTCCCCGCCGCCCCCACTACATGAGTGAAATTATGTTAAGTGTGGTGTTGCCCCAGAACTAGTGAAGTGAAATTATATTAAGTGTGACGTTGCCCTAGAAACAGGTTACAGTGACTAAGTTCTGAGGAATCCGACTCACCAGTGACGCCTTTGTTAACCAGTAAGACTCTTTCCCCGAGGAACCCTCTGTAGAGAGAATATACCCATGTTCCTTGTTACCAGAAAATAATAGAGAAAGTGTGAATAACATCCTCCCATTTATATTAACATAAACACAGTGAATAATCAGTGTCCCTCCACTCCCTCGCTTCCTAAAGGATCTCCTCCCAACAACTAGCGTAAATGTAAACGAGAGATAGAGTCAAATGTCAAACCCCTTTTTCTCTCAGATGAGACTAAGTTTGAACTAATAATACCTACCCTCTCTAAATATTACCATAACCCTGTTCCGGTCCGTCACGAGTCCTTCTCCCCTCCCCCCCGTGTAAGTCTCTCTCTCACCCTCCCCCCGTGCTCCCACGCGCCCCCGTATTCCCTGTACCTGTACATCAGAATTACTGTATTGGCAATAGCATTGGTTAAGTTGGTATCCTGTGAGATACTAATATCTTAGTAAGGTGTTATTTCTATGTCATATATTGTGCTGTAATATCTGCTGTTTTTGTCCTGTGTCTGACTGTGGTAATATACGTGTAAAGGTTATTGCCTGAAGTTTTTGTGTCCTGCCTCTCTTTCATTGCACTAATCTCCGGTCTCGAAGGAGGACCCCGCTAGATGTTAGGTGCTTTAGGACCGAGGAGTCGGGCCTTTTTCACCTAGCATTACAGTGATAATGTAAATCTTCGTAGTGGCAGATCTTATACCAAACCAACCATAAGTTCCCTACCTGTTTCTACTACCCCTGTTACTCCTACCCTAAATCCAGATATATTAACTCCAGATACTTTATCATCTTCTCCAACTGATTCTCCTGAAACCACTCAGTCTTCTCCAGTCTTTATCCCTCCCTACTACTACACATACAGACACCACTACTGCCACGACACTTCCTTCCCACACACCGTCTCAGTTCACTACCGTGCGTACTTCCTCACCTTCGCTGTCTCACCCTCTTCCTACGATGGCAACTCAGAACCCTCCACCTCCCCAATCCATATATTTGGATGATGTGAATAGACCCAGATTTACAGGAGAGGATAGTACTGTTTCGATTTACAATTTCCTCAGAGAGGTCGAAAACGACATTCAAAATTGCCAGATCGTAACTGAACCCTTGAAAGTTTCATATCTGCTCAGTCGACTCCATCATGGCAGATCATTAATAGGAGCCGCTATTCATGCGGGGCACTTCGAAGATTGCCAAACGTTTGATGCATTTCGCCAACAGTTTATTCAATATTGTTGCCAACATTCCAATTCTGCATCCCTTATAGGATTGACTAATCTCCTCAAGCAAATGCAGGAGGACATGAAGGTACCTCCTCAACATGCAAAAGTAATTGAGGCAGCCACTACTATGATGGCGACAAGTTCAGACTAGCGACAATTATTCCGTGTTACTCAATGGGTAACACAACACAACGGGGAAATCGTGATTACATTAAATAATTTTGCGAACTTGTTCGGTTACTTTAGATTTCTCAATTGGCTTTCGGACTCCCAAAAACAAATAGTACTACAAATTGGCTTTAACCCCAGAGACAAAATCATGGATATTAGCAAGGCGATAGTTGAAAGGTCAGGAACAGACTTCACTTGCCAGGTCGATTCTTACAGTTCACCCTCTCCCTCTGTAGGTGGTACTGCGAGAGTAGTACACACCAGCATTACTTCATCTGATCCCTCTCATTCGCGGCCAACTACAAGAACCAAACCTAGTAATCGACCTCACTCACACTATTGCTCACCTTCTAGCTGTCGTGACAATTCAACTCTGCGACGAAGAAAACAATCCTCAATTGTGTGCTGGCACTGCGGTAATATAGGTCATCGAGTCTAGCTGTGCACGCAAAGAAAGACGTTTTCGCTCACGGGAACGCCCGCGCGCACCTTCGGGGTCCCAACGTCTAACATGCAAATACCATAAGAATAGCACAACTCACTCCACGGACGAGTGTCATTACCTTAAGAGCCGTCATTCGGGGGAAGACGAGAGCTCGGATTGAAGAAATGTAACCTAACAGCAGAAGATCCACCGGTGTCTGAAAATAAGGTAACAGAAAATCAACTCCCCATTCGTCAGGTAGGACCTATAACATCTTCAGGCTTAGTCATTCTAGGATGGAACGAAGGGGTACAAAGCTCTTTCTTGATGGACAGCGGATCTGTGGTAAATCTAATCTCAGATACCTCTTTAAACAACATCAGGAAAATAACTAAATGAGTTGGGCTCCTCAAACCACCTGACATTCGCCTATGCGGTGTGGATGGCTCAGAATTTCAGGTCAGAGGAAAGATCACACTAGAAGTACAACTTGATAAAGCCTTAAGACCTTTTGACGTAGAGTTTCATGTCACTAATGATCTTAAGTATCCAGCGGACACTCTCATTGGCTTTTCGACAATGGCCCAAGAAGCCATTGCTCTCCTCCCTGCTTCTCGTTGTGTACATGTCAATGGTTTCCCAATATCTAGTATGGAATACCAACGTCCGGTACTTACCCAAACCGACTCAGTTCTTAAGTCTCACATGATTCCAACAGTAGTCAAGAGTAACCAAATACACACGCCGTTACCTGAACAGCCAAGTACACTACCATCTAGTACTACATCCTCTGAGCATTCCACTGCGGATCGTATCAACCCCTCTGACAGTGGCACACTCGCCGACTCAGACACGTCTCATTTAACTACCTCAGATAGTGTGATTGATGTTTTACAACACGCAGAGATAAGATGTGCAGTAACAAATCAGTGCACAATTTTGTTGCCGCACAAGTTTACCAAAGTTTCTGTTCGTGTTGTGGGTGCGAAAGCAGGAGTGGATGTACTAACCTTACCTGAGACGTGTTGTATGTATGGCTTAGCTTATGAGTCAGCGTTGTGTACGGTGCTGGAGGATGGTTTATGCTACTTGTACATTGCAAACACAACAAACGCCGCTTTCACCTTAAGAACGGGAACACAGATTGGCGATTTCTTGGTATACTCAGCGGCCGTACGTGTGTGCCAGGAATTCCCATACCCTGTTGCTGATGTGTACTCAGTTGCTCAGTCCACCAATATTCCATCTAATCTTGAATCTCATGTGAAACAAAGTGATTTCCCGGAGCACCGACATCAATTAATTAATCTCTTGCGAGACTATCGCGAAGTAGTAGCCCTACCCGGTGAGAAAATGGGCAAAACAAATTTGGTAAAGTATAATAATACATTACAGCCTGGAGCTCAGCCAATATATATACCTGCCTACCGTTTACCACATAGCCAACGTCAACAAGCCGATCGTCTTATTCGGGACATGTTGGATAATGAGGTCATTAAACACTCTGATAGCCCGTGGAACAGCCCACTATTTCTGGTTCCAAAGAAAGGTGGTGAGTTACGACCAGTCATATATTACAGACGCGTGAATGCACTGACTGTCCCGGACAGATTTCTAATTCCTGTACTCACTAATTTGCTGGAACCTTAGGCGAAAACAATTGTGTTTTTTTCCTCCCTAGATCTTTTAAGTGGATATTGGCAGGTCGAGATGGAAGAATCATCTCCTATCACTGCCTTCATTACTCCATCCGGTCATTACCAATTCCGTAGACTTCCATTCGGTTTGAGAAATGCACCTTCAGCGTTCATGCGACTAATTCATACAGTTTTCGCCGGCATGATAGGTCACTCAGTTTTTGCTTTATCTAGATGATGTCATAATCGCTAGTCACTCGGTGGAGGAACACTTAGAAAAATTGGCCGAAGTGTTCACTAGACTCAAACAAGCTGGACTTAAGATCAAACTATCAAAGTGTGACTTTTTACGTAAGAAACTCCAGTTCCTAGGACATGTTGTTGACGCTCACGGAATTCACACATCAGATGACAAGGTTAGAGCCGCGACGAATTTCCCAGCTCCAACCAACACCGACGCTGTACGCAGTTTCCTCGGTCTCAGTGAGTATTATAGAAGGTTCATTAAAGGGTACGCCCAGATAGCTGCGCCATTAACAAAATTGCTAAAGAAGGAGGCATCTTTTGTGTGGGCTGATGAACAGGCAACCGCATTCACAACACTGAAAACTGCTCTAGCACAATCACCAGTTTTGGCATTCCCTGATTATTCGAAACCATTTCTTCTCTGTACTGATGCTTCCGGAGTAGGCCTAGGTGCCGTTCTCATGCAATATGACTCCGAAGGAAAGAAACGTATCATTGCCTATGCTAGCCATGTGCTAAACTCCGCGGAAAAGAATTACAGTGTAACTCACTGGGAAGCCCTTGCCATGGTCTGGTTCCTAAAACATTTCGGCGACATCATCTACGGATATCCTGTTCACATCCAAACAGACCATCTTCCCTTATGTGACTTGTTTCGGGGACGTAACCTTACCGATCGACTTGCACGTTGGGCAGTCACTGTGACTGACTATAATCCGACATTTGAATACGTTCCTGGAAAATCCAATGTCGTAGCCGATGCCCTCTCGCGGCATGTTGTCACAGTCTCAACCGGTTGCGACGTAAACTTGGCATTCAATTATGACACACTACATAGGTTCGAGCCTGAGGACCCCGTATGGTCACAGGTCATATATTTCCTAGAGTCAGGCGATGATTCTTCTCTGCCAAAGTTACCAGTCCCTGTATCTGATTTCTTCCTCAACAATGAATTGCTCTATAAAAACCCAGTACTGAAAGGTAACAACGTACCTCATCGCGAAGTTAAGCAACTAGTCATTCCAACAGACTTAATTCCTGCTGCCCTCCATTTAATCCACGACACCCCTCATGCATCACATCCTGGCAAAGACAGAAGCTTACGGCAAGCACGTCTGTCATATTATTGGCCCACTATGCGAAAGGATATAAAAGCGCACTGCGATGCATGTTTATCATGTGCCCGTCACAAGGAGACAACCTGTCAAACTGTTCCTATATTGCAGTACCCAGTACCATCAAAACCTTGGCAAACTGTCTCTCTTGATCTTCTGAAGCTGTCTCGTACAGAATCTGGCTTCGTTTATCTGTTAGTGGTAGTCGATCATTTCTCTAGATTTGTTATCTTAGTTCCATTGCGTGAAAAGTCTGCTAACTCAGTAGCACTTGCCTTTATTAATTCAGTTATTTGCCCTTTCACAACACCAGAGGTAATTTTAACTGATAACGGGTCAGAGTTCAATAATTCAGTTCTGGAAGAAATTTGTCTTCGATACGGAAATAAGGAATGCAATGTAGTGGCCCATCATCCAGCCTCGAATGGCCTAGTAGAGCGCCAGAATAGAAAGATATTGGAGAGTCTGCGTCACATAGTGGAAGATCAGACTTCCACCTGGGATGAGTGGATTCCGCAGGTAGCTGCTTCAATTAATTCATCCATCAATAAGTCAATTGGAGAAACACCATTCTTCATCATATATGGCTTTGACAAAAGACTACCTTATTCACTGTCGCAGTCCAAACCTGATCCGATCTACGACTACGATAACTATGTGCGAGTAAACCTATCCAACTTCCAGAAAATTCATAAATATGTTCAGGATAATCTGGCCCTTACAAATGAGGAGATGGTACGTAACCAACATGCCACTGCCACATATGTTGCCATCTAAATAGGTGACTTAGTTTTTGCCCTAGATCATGACAGAGATTCAAAACTAAACAGTAAATTCTTGGGTCCTTTCCGTGTCATATCTCGTAAAGGTAATGAATTCGAATTAAGAGATCCGCACAAGGCAGAGACGACATAGGTGCATGCAGATCATCTCAAACGTGCATCAAAACGCATAGTCTTGGAGGAACCACTAAGAGAGACCACATCCCCACAACAAACTCCAAATCAGCCTTCTTCCTCTTCTCTAAATCTTCCTTCTGACATTACTATTCAGCCTTCCCCTACTGTTAATGACTATCGTGCCAAATTGCGTTCTGCCACTAAGTCTCTTGCATAACGTTATCATCTCACACTGTCGTTACCATCGGTATCAACATCACCTCTAAGACCACCTCATTTTATAGGAAAGATGCTGTGGGTCTACGTGCTGACAATGCTGACTCTGGTTGGGTCTGGATCGGGTGAGGACGATGGTGCCGTACGGCCCGGGGCCTTGGTTGGCTCAGGAGGCGAGGTAATGGTGGTTAAGGATGTAGTCTCATTGCGCTACGACCTAGAGCCGTGGCCATCTCCCTGCCTGACCTTGCACGTCAGCTAGACGACTGGCAGGAACTCTTGTCAGATATTAAAAATCGACATCCCAATTACACATTTTTGTACCCACTCTACCTACCCATCTGCTGGAAACTAGATTATATTCGTTATCAGTTCATCCATCTTCAAGATTCCTTCCCTCACCAAACGCCTGTGGGTCGCTCACGAGTGAAACGTGGACTTTTTGACCTTGGATGAGAAATCCTCAGTGGATTATTTGGTGTAGCGACTAACCGTGAACTTTCTGGTTTCAAAAGAGACTTAATTCAATTAGCCAATGCCCTCGAGTCACAAGACAAAGTGTTACGTGTTCAACATTTTATGCTGCAACAGATGAGTCACCATTTACATGATGTTACTAGTACTTAAAATAATTTTACGATTATTCTTAAGCGTGAAGTATCAAAGACTAATATTATTTCAGAGTTGATGTATGTTAAATTACATGTTGATAATTTGCAGGTTTCTCTGGACTTCTTGTCTCCCGAGTTTCTAGCGTAATTCGTATTTTAGTCAATGCTGTTGATAGTCGTGTGACCCTAGATATAGTATCTCTCTCTGACCTTCGTTCTACTTTGGAATGGGCTCACTTAACATTCGGCTTGTCTCCTATGATTCCATTTTCCTCTTTAGAACACTACTACCCAATACTAGAAGCCACATTCCTTACTAAAGATATAATTGTTCATATTCCTCTTCGTTCTTCCATCATACACGATCTCTTTCACATCATTCCTTTTCCCTTCTGGTACAATAACTCCCTGGTACAAGCCTCTGTCTCTTCAGAGTACTTTCGTCTCTCCCATGATCATCTCTATATTGCCTTCCTCTCCTCAAGTGACCTCGGTAGATGTGCCATTCTCACACCCAACTCTCGTGTTTGTGCTGCGTACCTCCTAACAATTTTTCCTGGCAGCGTTGCTCCTTGCGAATCTGCCTTGGTTCGTAACTTCTCAGTACAACCTGTCTGTACCTTTGTTCCTGCTCCCAAAGGCCAGGTACACCATGCTCGTCTAAATCACATCCGCTATTTCTTCTTTAGTGTCTCAACTCCTGTCAGTCTTACTTGTCCAGGGACCCCTGTATGTTCAGTATCCGCAGTCGGTTTATATAAGGCCCCTGATTACTGTACAGTAAAGTCTGAGTCTATAATAGCCCATGCCACACATTATCACTTCGCACTTCGCTCCCACAAGTATGACATCTTCAAACCTATTAATACTATCTTTCATCTACCAACAGACAATCTTTCTATCACATCAGAGAAACTACGTATGTTGAACTTTCTAAACCAATCAGATTTTATTATGAACCAGTTCTCTTCAGCTTTTAACCGATCCTGGTCACATCCAGTCTTTGTATTTCCTCCGGTTGTCTTATGTTTTCTAGGTTTTATTGCAATTGTTTGTATCCTGTATTGTTGTCTCAAGCGAATGGACAAAAGGTTGCATGGGATCCTTGTGCGACAACCAAAAGACCTGGAAAATGGTAGTTCTGAGTAAAATTCATTTTGTGATTACATATATATATATATTTGTAAATTGACCAAACCTATATGTTTATGCTATTTTTCCAACATGGCCATGTACTGTAAATATATTAATCCTTTCTTACATCCAGCTTTGTGAATTATGTAGTAATATCTCATTTATTATTGTACTCCCATGTAGTCCCGGTTCACTGTATACTCAGACCACTTGCATTCTTGCCATATTATGACTTGATGCCCCACCACTGTGTCAGGAGACACTTTTTGATGAAGGGGAAAATTGTTTGTAACCTTTTGTAAACATTATATAGTATGTAAATATAGTATGTAAGTAGTTGTAAGTAGTTGTAAGTAGGATCTAAGTAGGGCGTCAACGCCCAGTATTATGTCTAGGCGACACTTATATTATGACTGGATTTGAATGAGTCATGACTTCCGTAGTCGCACCGCCGGTCTGGCCTGAGAGAGCCGGCTGCCCGGCGATCAGTAGCTGTCTGTACGGGTCTGGAGATGGACACGGATGCTGTCCGGTATTGCTGTATATTTATTCAAGACGGTGTTTAATATATTGTCAGAAAACTACTACAAGACTTTGCCTTCATCTGCAAGTGGCGTAAAGGGGG
>NC_136974.1:28515688-28783188 GCF_032717465.1 Coenobita brevimanus
CGTTCTCTGGATATGAGGCAGTAATTACAATCAATGACACATCCAGATAACAGGTCTGCGTTTGAAATTTTTTTTGGATGAGGTTAAGGTTTTCTTAGATAATTATTTATAATTTTGACATGCAGAATTCAAAAATATTACTAGTTTTGTTCAATCAGGTCTACTTTTTATTCAATAACAATTTGAAAATTTTAAGGAAGTAAGAAAATAATTTATGAAATTTGCACATTTATTTTATCAAAGCAGACTTATTTAATCTAAAAATATAGAAAATATAGGAGAATGTCAGCAGAATACAATCAACGAGGAAGAAAGGACTTTTTTTAAAAAGATTTTTGCTTGTGGTTCACATTTGGAATCTCTCTCTTGATTCACCAGCAGTAGTCTGCAAGCATGTTCACATCTTGGTGGCCCTGGTACCTTTCTTCCATCACTCTAATATCTTGATGAATATGCAGTCCTTGCTTCTCACCATAATTACCGCAGTTGTCTGGAAAGCAATCTAGATGGCAGCTGAGAAAATGCATCTTTATAGACATGCGTGCACCAAGAGAATGGAAGTTTTGCAGAAGCTCCTCTACAACTCGTTCATAGTCTGGACTTCGGTGATTGCCCAGGAAAGTTGCGACAATACACTTGAATGGAAGCCAGGCATTCCTCTCATTGCCCTCCATGCTTTTGTCGAATTGAACGCCTTTCATGAACGCCTTGAGGACCATCAAAAATACCTGCTTCCAGTTTGGCATCGTTGAGACGTGGAAATTTCTGTTTTAGAAAAGTGAAAACTTATCTTTCTTTGTTGAGCGCACTGACAAAATTCTTCATTTGTCCAAGTTTTATGTGTAGTGGTGGAAGCAAAATCTCCTGTGAGTTGACAAGAGGATGTGACAAAACATTGTATGAACCTGGTTCCGGCTAAGGTCTTGCTGGCGAGTCACAGACGTTCTATGAATCACGCCATATCACCAGAATACATTACTTAAAAAATACTGTCAGAATAAAACATTACTTGATTGAGCAAAATGAATGAAATTACTTCACTACGCAAAAATTTTTGCACTTTTCAAATTATTGACGTCAGGCCTAGATTAAAAACTTGATCTGATTATAAAAAATGAGTCATGTGTTTGAATTCGGCATGCAAAGATGATAAAAGTAAAGGTGGAAAAATCTCAACCTCAGAAATGACGCAAACCTGTGGGGTGGCTGTGGTGTGGGAGTATCACGCATGTACAGAGGGAAGAGAGTAGGTGAGAGAACAGAGCCCTGTGGAACACCCATTAAGGAGATTTCGTGTTCGTGATGACTCTCTGAAATATATTTGCTTGTTTACCAGACAGAAAGCAAGCTAAAGTTTGGTGTTGTTTTCCATGTTTATATTGTAAATTTTGGTGATAGGTTTGCGTCGTGGGAGGGCATCAAAGGCTTTACCAATGTCTGTTCTTTTTTTTTTTTTTTTTTTTTATGTGTCCGACTTCTGGGCATAGGCTTCACAGCCTGCTCTCAAGGCCCAGTAGTCCTCCTACATACCATACACCTCTCTACATGTTGTGAGAGGTGTGCGATGGTTGGGTGTTGCAGAGCTGATGCCATCAGATGTTTGTTGCACGAGATTAGTCAGTAAGGTGTTTGTAGGGTGCAGTGCTCTTAATTCATGTTGTGAAGGAGTAAGTGAGACATGGGAAGTGACTTTGTTGAAAATGAGGCGTTCAGTTATTTTAGATGGTGTGATGAGTATTTATGGGTGTGTACGAGAAAGGCAGTGTTAGGTCATTGCTTGGTTTAAATATTGTGATGTAAGCAGTTTTTTTTTTCTTACAAAAAGAAAGATGGAATAATGAATAACTTGCACCAAGCCATAATATGGCTATACGATAGGCTACTGAGGCTGGCGTTGATGTCTCGACGTGAACGTGGTGTAAGGAAGAAAGGCTCATCGTCAAGGGGAAGTCCTTAAACTATTCCTGTCATGGAACCAGATATCTAACCTGATAGGAGTAGAGGCAAAATAAAGGCCGGAGGAAACACAGAAATATCAAGAAGAGAGGTAGGACAGAGGAGAAGAGGACAGTAAGAAACGATAGGAAGAAAAAAGGTCACTTACGACAAGCAGGGATAATGGGGACGTAGTCTCCCCCCTCCTCCCCAGGGGGGTGGCAGCTCTTGGTTGTGCCCTCACTAGCGAGGTGTCCGGCACGGGAGACCCTGTCAGGACGACTGGGGCACGTAAGCTCCCCCACCACGGCAAGGTGGCTGCCACGGGGGAGGTTTTTTTTTTTTTTTTTATACAAGTGAAATAAAGTAAGATAAAATACTGACACAAAGAACAGGAACAAATCCCATGTCAGAAAAACAAGTCCTCGGTATATATATATGGAAAATGAAGTAAAGTCCAATGCTGTTCAAAATCCACTGCATGGGTCTCACTTGGCGCCCCTTTTGGCCGCTGGGGTTGTATCGGCAAACCTGATCGTTTTGGTCACCGCGGGCGTTTGGCCGCCCAACTTGGCACTGTTTTTGGCCACAGGGGTCCCGCTGGCCACCCTAGTCCTCTTTATGCCTGCGTGTGTCATACTGTCAGTCTTTTTGGGCACAGGAGTCCCACTGGCATCCCTGGTCCTCTTTTTGGGTAGGTGGGTAACGTTGTCAGTGTTTTTGGCTACAGGGGTCCCAGTGGCCACCCTGCACCTCTTTTTGGCCACGGGAGTAACACTGTGGCCACTCCCCAGCCGGATCCTCTTCCTAAGCGGCCTGGAATATAAGTCCAATACGGCTATTAGCTCCGTCAGGGGCGGTCTGGCGTGCGGGTCTAATTTCAAAGCACAAGCCACCCACCGGTCAAGCCGAGGCATATTTTCCAGCGAATTCTGGTCAATCAAAAGGGTGATTAAATGCCCTATACTATAAATGTCGGAGGCCGGCGTACTGCACTGACCCGCCAAAAGCTCTGGTGCCATCCACGTATAACGTTTGCTATCGGCTGGGTCGAAGGGCTGATCAAACACCGGTCTGTATCCATCACTGCTTATTCCGAAGTCAATTAACGTTACTCTGGGGCTCCTTTCGATGATCTCACAGCATAGATTTTCCGGTTTGATGTCGTTATGATAAATATTCCGTTCTGAGAGGGTTAGAACAGTGGCTGCAAGCTGTTTTACAATCCTGAGAGCGGTATTTCTATCAATTTCGTCGTGTATGCTTGCATAATTAACCAAGTTGTGGCCAGCAAACTCAGTCACGATTTGTCTCGTCTTGCAGCAAACTCCAATTATTTTTTGCGTTCCAATCACTTCTTTAACTCGGGTCAAGAACATTACCTCATAAGCAATATTGTCTACATAATTCTTATTTTTGAAATCTTTCACGACCCACTTTCTCTTCTCCCCCTCAACCAGCCTGCACGACCCATGTCCACCCCGACCGAGAAATGTTACTTTACTGTTCCTAAAAATACGTCTTAATTCTTTTGCCGAAAACAGTTTGATATCATATCGTGATAGGTACTTTTTTGCCTCACGGTATGGCAGTGGAGAGCGCATTTTAAAAGGTATTTATAAAATACAAAATCAGTGCACAATGTAAACTAGTAATCCAGGTACTATATGGTAATATGAAATACAAAGCGTTAAGGTTACTTATGACGAGCGGTTCAAACTTATGTAACCAACTAAGAGAGCAGACTATCTTTATGTCTGATCCTAATGCCGACGAGGAACTAACTGAACAATGGTACTGAGACTTGCCCTTTTATAGGGCCAGCTTGCTTCCCATTTTCTCATTTTCTCGAGATGTTTGATTTCTTACGTTTTATTCCTACCGGTCGTGTTTTAGGTAGGATTGGAGGTTTCGTAGCATCTCCTTTGCGATGTATTTTCCCTCTTCCACCACGCAACCGTCTTTAACGTTATTAATGCAAACCGTGTGGCTAGTAAAATGACTTAAATAATGTACAAGAGAATGCGAAGGTGTAACAGTCAAAATAAATCGTAATGAAAGCCTAATGTGCATAACCCTCCACCAAGATCAAACCTTAATGGGGTAAATTGTAATATCCAGAAAAAAAAAAAAAAGTTTTGACCGACTACTTATTTATTTTTTTTTTTTTATCTTTCCAGTAAAAATAGGTAAGCATGGAGAACATTTTTTTTTGTCCGCCGAATAGAGCAGCAGACGAACACAATCATATCTTCAAACGGAGAGACTGGAAAACATAATCGTAAAAACAATTCCTAAAAAGGAGAAACCAACAGCAATGGATCTCAGAGTGATATCCCTAACGAATGTGTCATACAGGGTCTTCATACCATTGCTAAGAGAGGAAATAGAAGATTACATAATAAAAAATAGAGCTGCAAAAGAAACCCAAGCAGTATTTACCCAGGGTGAAAGGATCGAAGATAACCTGGTAAATTTTTACAAGTGGACAATACCCCCCCCAGGTAGTGCAATATATTTTTCTAGCAGTTTTGGATGAGATTCGAATGTTTCTAACCTTGATTTTTGTCGGAAATGCCTCTCACCGACACAATAAAACTAACCAAACCAAACCCAACATACCTAACCTATCTATGGGGAGTAATAATCAATTTCCGAATGGGGTAATGGGGGTTATTTGTGATCCTTAGGGACTATACTATACGATAATGGTATTTAAATTCCAAAACTGCATATTGTCAACTTGTAAAATAATACCGATAACCTGTTCGTGCTATAGTAATGTATTGAATACATCTTTAAAAAGAAAAAATATACTGTAGTGATCACAGCTATTGATTTCTCAAAGGCATTCGACTCCATCCAAAGAGGGAAATTAATCAGTGCAATGATGGTAAGTACACTCGTCAATAATAGACTCCAATGCGAACATCTGTGTTGGTGACAACCATGACAGAGCGACAGCATAATGGAAGACAGTCATAACAAGTGGCATTAGACAAGGCTGCGCTGGCTCAACAGTACTCTTCAGACTAATAACACACTTGGTGCCGAGAGAGTTGCAAATGAATGGAAAAGGATTCATGAACAATTTATTCAAAACACATGCACGTTTCTTCGCGGTTTATGGGCTTCTACTAAACTCAGTCAGAGAAGCCGAGAAGAACCTCATTCTGACCTGCCGTAAGTGCTTGGAATAGATTAAAAGCATCCACTTGCCCAAGTGCCAGGGGGTTATCTCTGCCACTTGAGGCCCATAGTGGGGACGGAGGGACATTGGTTACAAGATTGTGACAGTGTTACATAACTTATATCTGGTTCTGGTGTAGTAGTATGCTGCCTGGTTCTCACCTGAGAGTCCCGGGTTTGATTCCCGGCATAGTGGTAATATATTGGCTGAGAATACTAATTGAAGTGAGCAAGAAATGTGGTCTAGATATCAACAGAGAAAAGAACAATGTCTTAATTTTCAGCATGAAGGATCAACCAACAGAAATAAAAGGTATAAAGGTAACGGATCAAATAAAATACTGTGGAATAACATTAGAAAACAAAAGAAACAACTTTAGAGCCCCGAAACAAGTAATGATTAATAAAGCCCAAAAGCTAGCCAGAACAACTTATGCAGTCATAACAAAAAGCTCTAATAAGGTAACGATTGGCAAAACCTTTTGGAAAAATCTGGCACTAGCTTCGGTACTGTATGGCACAAATAGAAAGACCTTGATTGAAACAGAAATCAATAAGCTACAACAAATACACATTAGTACAGACAAATCCTAGGGGGTCCGAAATATATACCAAATTGAACTATGTGAGGAGAAGTTGGATCTTCATCAACGAAAACCAGGATAATGGAAAATAAGGAACAGTTCAGAAACACTGGAGAAGGAAGTAACCAACTCATACAATCCATACAAAGAGAAATGAAGGAAGATTACATGAATAAATGAATGAGAACAGCCAGCAAGTATATGGAAGAATTAAAAGTAAAATACAGAGATATTGTGAGATTAGGAAAAAAAATTGATAGAAAAAACACGACAGTGGGATAATGCAATATGGCATTAGAAGCTGGAGTCGAAGTCAAGCTTGACATGGTACCAAGGAAGGAAGAAACAAATAGAGGAAGATCTAGTATATGGTAACAGACCAGCATCCATCATTTTGTACAAAGCAAGAACCAACACATTACCACTAAAGAACCCCAAAAAAAAAAAAAAAAAAAAAAAAAAAAAGACACGAAAATAAAGATATTACTCAAGATAAAAGAGAATATGAGAGGTAGGTTCACTGCCCTCGGCTTCCACAGAGGCTGTGACGTCAAGGAAAATAAGAGAAAGATAGAATGGGAGCATGAAAGAAAACGAATGTAATGGTATACCAATGTAAATTGGCGATTTCCCTATCATTTGGTATGTGTTTGGTGTTGCTGTGCTCTGAACCAGTGATCTCTGTCAATACTTTGAGTTTTTTCTCTTACTTATCTGGCTTACAGGCACCTGTGACGTCGGATCTGTGTCTGTATGACCCTGTCTGTGACATGACTACAGTATATTCTCTAAAAACATAGTTCTTCTTGAAGACATATTTTATAATATCTCAGAAAGATAACATTAACCTTTCCATACCTCTGCATCCAGTTTAGGATGCAAATAAAAGTAATCCATGTTTGCTGGGGAGCTTATATCACAGGTCAGGTATGTGAGTGACTGGTTATACTACCAGGCTGAGACCCTCAGTCTAGATTATCTGTAACATCATGCGCAGACTGAGACACGTTTTTGCTCCTCGTCCCCCCGGTGTGAAACTACCTCCTATTCTTTTTACCTTGATATTGCTTGTGTACTCTGCGGAGAAAAAGAGAACATGGAACACTTCTTTCTTTGGTGCGAAGGACTACAAGAAGTAAGAAGGGAATCAGAACATCAGCAGCCGTACATTGAAGACAAGGTTGACATCATAGGGAGGGAAAAACTACCGGAAAATAAAGAACTTTTACACAGGCTGTGGATATTGAGAAAAAGAATAGTCAGAGCTCAGCACGAATAATGAATAACAGTTTATAAATCAAAAATAATGACGCTCATTGAAGTATCAAAACAGCAAAAAACCTTCACAAAAATTTAAAGCTGAAGCGATTGTTGGTATTTACTAGCTCTGTCCATCATCATATTCTCGTCAAAGTTAGATTGGGTAAGTTCAGGGTAGGTTGGATTGTTTTGGAATTTCACTCACCTAACAGAGACTACAATTAACCCCAAACCTATGGTTGTCGAATTACAGCTACGGAAAATGTCGCATAAAGTCCTATGGCTGTCAGTGGTTGGCTTACAGAGGCTACCGAAAACTGGTGGGCAGGTGGTGGGAGACATCATCCGGCGCCCTCCCTGGATGAGGGGTACTCCCCCCAATCCCGAGGCCATCTCTCCACCTCCCCTTGGAAGTAACGGTTAACTCTTGCATTAGAAAGTTGGACAGAAAAGGGCTGAGAGTTTGTTACTAGATGGTTGCTGTGTGCCTGTCAGATTTGAAGGGATACCAGCAGACTGTTCAAAGGGGCAGTGACCATTCAAGTAGCGAAAGAAAAAAGAAAAAGATGCAACAGTGCAGCAAAGAGACAGAGGTTGAAGGGAGCCAGTAAGAGAAGGAGAGTTAATGAGACGAGAAGCCTTTGACCACCCTGTGGAGAAGAGCTGTATGTGGGGAGCCTCCCCACACATAGGAGTTGTACTCATCAAGGGTGAATAAAACCTGTGTATAAAGTCAACAACTGTGTAGGGGTAAAGAAGGGACGGAGTCGGCTTAGCACACCTAATCTCTTGGAAGTAGATTTCACAAGGGATGTAATATGACCTTTCCAAGATAGAGCCCGAGAGAATGAAACCCCAAGTATGTTTAAGGATGATTCAGGATTGAGCTGTATATTATTAACAGATTCAGCAGTCTTGTGCTAACGTTGTTTGTCTGGGAGTGATGATGCGAGGAATAATGTAATACAGTACGGGTTATAGGACCGGACGACAAGAAACCCTCCAAGGAATATGACGACTAGCAGTAAGAGGATACCGGGAAGTAAGAGTAATAAAAGAGGCAGAGACTGAAGGAAAATAATGCACGTATGAGGTGAAGCCCCAGTTAAGGCCTTGATAACAAGGCGGAGCAGGATACCACAGCTGTGTCTTCGTTGTCTCATAATATTTTGTGTTGTTTGCATCTAATTTCATCTGGTTATAGTAAATTATTGGCGAATGCTCTCCGCCGTCCATCACAATGTGGTTTAGTCGTCCACATAAAATAATTGCCACATATATAACCATCCGCACAACTACTATGAAAATCAACATTAAATTCACAATCATTCTATATCATAGCTATAGACAATCCAGGGATAACATTCACAAAAATTATGACTGCAGTTATAATGACAAGTTGCAACTTATATACAACTGGCTCGGTGCTTTATTTGTGTGATGAGGATCCGAAACAGATGGGTCAGTATCACAGGACACCATGATAACACAGTAGTCTATGTTATATGTTACAGTAGGTATGTTACTAACACATAATGTTTTGCAGGTGAATAGCATGGAAATGTTTCGAATCCAGTGTCATTAGGTTTCTCACTATTCGCCTCGTAGCTCAGTTCCAAAGTACCACTCACGGTTGTCCGTTCACCTGCCCTATCTCTAACCCTGACTTCCACTTCCTTCCATCGAGGGGGGCACCGAAACTTTGGTTCCCGGGTGTACATCTGAGACATTTACCCTTCAGTACTAAGATATAAGGTGCATGGTTACCATTGTCCCTGGAAGTGGTATGGACCCTAACAATCTGGTAACTGAATTTGTACAGCATTACTAGACGGGATACGCAAACAAATTTACAGAAAGTCCGGACTGAAACTACTACACATACACAGCTGTTTTACACAGCTAAATTCTATTCCCTTAGGTTGGCTTGACTCATTCCTGGCCTTCGAGAAGGAAAACCGAATTCATACCCAAGGTTCCAGATAAAGGTCTGGCAACGGTAACATATAACCGTTAATTAAAACACCTGCCTACATAAACAACTTGCTAGTGGTACACCAGTGGTGACAGAACTACACAACATTCAGTATTACTGTTAACTGCTATCAACAGCTGAAAGAAGGCTCATACACATATGCAGTAATAGTTATTTTAGTCCCAGGTTCACTGAACATGAATATTCTATGGGCTACAGACAGAAGATGCCCCCTCCCGCAGTCATTCATCTTACTTATGGGGGATAGAAAGGCTGCTGAGGAATTTTTGAATAAGCAGGCCGTGGAGGCATCTAGGTGTATCAGTGCCACCACATGTCATTGTCTCTCTCCAGCACCATACAAGCAAGAAACATATTATTTGTGATTCTGTTCAGCTTAAGGAGAACTCGCATGAAAAACTCTATTTCATTACCAGGATTTATTTTTTTCCCTTGTACAGCACTATCATTTTGCAAAAATCCTGCAGTGCATAAAAGGGCCACACAGAAAAACATCCCATTTTACTATGTGAACTTTATAATTTTATTTTTCCCATCGCCTGGCAACTTCTACAACTATGAAACTCTTGTAAAAGGAGTTATATACTGTGATGGCTACACAAACTCGTTCAATATGAGACGACATTCATCAGATAAAAATAGAAAAAAAAATCATCTGGAAGAAGCAAGAACAACAAATGTCAGAAGCTACCATCATACTGAGAGAATGACACTGAAGAATGATGTCGTCACATGGTGGCACTGATTTAACTGAGAACCTTCTCTGGCCAGTTATGCAGATGTCCCTCAGCTTCCTTCTTATCTTCTGAAAGGAGGAGAGCAGATGCAGAATGGGAGAAACTTCACTCTCTGGTCCTCTAAGTTAACATTTCAGACGAGCCTGGTGTTGCAGCTACTACTGGACTCCTATTTTTGGAGGAGTTAGTAGGAGATATTTAGATACATCCCACCAACCACATGGAAAGGCATGGCTGGGCCAGCAAATACAAGTTATATCACATTGTTCGTATCATTTGTAAAGACTACAACATGCTTGCATGTGTCGGCCTTGATCACCTAATGGCAGCTCTCCACACTGTTTGATCTCTTGCAGGCTCCTTATTCAGTCCTTTATGCCTGAGGTCACACTGTGACCTCATCCTAGGTCTTTTTGATGTGCCTCTTGCAACCCTACCCACAGCATTCACACTTCTCATCTTCAGGACCCAGTTCTCATCTTCAGAACCCAGTTGTCATCCTCCATCCTCTCAACATGACCAAACCATCTCAATCTACCCATTCTTATCACAACATCAATTCACTCGTCCCATCCTTTGTCTCAGCTTTTAAATCGTAATCCTAGTCCCCTCCCCCAGTGACTTGCATTCAAGGACGCACCACACGGCCATCTAATCATTGTTGTTTTGTAGATGCGTGGTCATAAATAATCACCTATCCTTCTTTACCCCGTGCCTCAGGCTGGCTCCTTTATCAGTGGAAGTCACAGAGGAGTAAGAGGGACTGAGAGGAAGGGGCCAGAGAGAGAAGGAAAGATGGATAGGGGGCCGAGCGATGGTAGGGGAGGGAGAATGAGATGCAAAGTGGTGGTCACATAATTTGTCTATTTTCTTTCATTCAGGGCATGATATACAGGAGCTAATATTCGGTTGATAATGCTGCATTACACCTTGTATAGTGGTGTCAGATAACAAGCATTAGAGTGGTGATATCAAGGGCTGGCTCGTGAGAGAAATATACTGACGTGACAGATCAAACATTAGTGCTAAGCCAGATATTTGTGTTTATCCTTGTATTTTGACTTCGGATGCATAATGGAATCTGGATGGCTTTGACTTCCGTATTGCTTGTGTAAGAAACGTTCTCTACCCTTACCTGTAATATTTTGTGGGGAACTAAATATCATATGCAACCTTTGACATGGCTATGTCCACAGTAAATATGATCATCCTCTCGGTATACACTCCTCTATGCAGTCACCATCACGTCAGCTATTTTATAGAATCTATATATGAAAAAGCTATGTAAAAGATTGTGTCTAAAAGGTAAATAAATCTGATACCTGAGCACATCGGTGCAAATAATAACGATATCTCTCATAATCTGTTGCTTTGACTCCATGCCAGTAAGGGTTTGAATGGCCGTCCAACAACCCCAATACCCTCTCATAATCTCGGATTGATATTTTCCTTCGACATAAAAGCAGCTAGTTAAAAATTGGTGGACAAGGCAATAGTGTGTTGTGCTGGAAACTTCTGGCTCTGCACTAATATTTGATCTACCACATCAATATATTTCTCTCATGAGCCAGCCCTTTATATTTCCACCTATTTAGAGCATATCTGAGGCGCTACACAAGGTGTAATGCAACATTATCTACCGAATATCATCTCCTATATATCATGCTCTGAATGAAAAAAATAGACTAATAACGTGACCGCCACTTTGCATTTCATTCCTCCTCCCCTACTTACCCTCCCGCACCCCACCCCAGCACCATCACTCATCCTTCCACCCACCCCTTCTCTCTGGCCCCTCCCTCTCAGCTCCTCTTACTCCACCGTGACTTGCCGCACACAAAGGAACCAGCCTCCTCCAGCGTACACCATGCCTAGGTAAACTCTTTCACCTTTGTCTATCAACTTGTACCTCTCCTTCTTCCTGGAAGTTTGCTGTTATTCAGCCGGTCCCAAAGAAGGATGATCATTCCCAACCCTCTGGCTATTGCATAATTGTTTTAACATCATGTGTCTCAAAAGTATTCGAGTCTAATCTTAACCCGTCGCGTCCCGTTGATGTGAATGAACATCCATACGTTTTGTCACTGCCAATCCTGTTGATGTACATAAAAGCGAATCAATTGCAAGGTCCCTAATTTGCACAATTTTCAATTTTCGCGAGTGATTTTTGGTACGTATACACGGGACACCTTCCTCTACAAGATGCCAAGCAGGGGCAATGCCTTACACAGCAAGACCTCCTCCCCCCCACACGCCATTGTCTCGGCAATTCACATGTTACCTGTGACCTGGCCAATAAAGACATGTCTGTGCCACGGTATGAAATTCAGGGCCAGAGTGATTCCCCAATCGATGACAATGTGGAGGACAAACTTTACATAACATTAGAGGAAGAAAAAGTCAGAAATGATGATCAGGTAATGTCGCCAAAAAAGGTCAGGTATGTTGATGTGTTTCGTGAGTGAAACAATGCTTATATTGCCTATATTACTGAGTGAAAACCAATATACACACATACTACATATAAATTCGTACCAAATAAATAAATACCGTTTATGAGTGGTGTGAAATGGTTACCCTCCCATAGAGCCAGCATGATAGAAAACACAGTAAGGCGAGGAGGTACTGCTACCTGTATCGAGTATTTTAAACCTCAGGTGAGCGATTTCTTTATGATTTTTCGATGTTTCTCACCAAAAGTGTAGGTTTGAGACAAAAAAAATATTTTCCAAAAATGGTCGGGATTGGGGGAAGTCAGTGGTGGAAAAGTGGTCGGGACGGGGCGGGTTAACAAAAATTTAAAGCATCTTTCCTATCACAACCTTCTTTCTGATCGTCAGTATGGGTTCCGTTAGGGACGCTCCACTGGCGATCTTCTCACCTACCTTTCAGACTCATGGTCATCCTCCTTTCGGGACTTTGCGAAAGTTTTGTCATTGCACTTGGCGTCTCAAAGGCTTTCAAGCGAGTCTGGCATACATCTTTAGTTTTCAAACTGCCCTCCTACAGTTTTCCATCTTTCTAAGCCTTCATTAATGGCTTCCTTTCTGGTCGTTCTACAGCTGCTGTTGTAGACGACCACCGTTCTTCTAATAGATCTATCAATAGTGGTGTTTCTCAGGGCTCTGTCCTATCACCAACTCTCTTCCTATTATTCATCAACGACCTTGTAAGCTGTACATCTAATTCTATCCACTCATACGCTGATGATTTCACCCTTCACCTTCCCATTCGGTTCCCGCAACGTCCATCTCAGCAGTTACTTCAACAAACAAGGGATGAGGCTATGGTACACCTAATGTCTGACTCGGTTCGTAATTCTGACTGGGGTAAAATTAATCTTGTTCTTTTTAATGCATCAAAGACTCAGTTCTTACACCTATCAACCCAATAATATCTTCCACAGGAGTACCCACCAATGTTTAATACCATTATTGCCACTGCCACTACTACTGTAATCCCCCTTTTCCCTCACAGTACTACTACTGCTGCTCCTATTACTACTCCACTATAAATCTGTATAATAATAAATATGATTGTTCTTATGTCTGTGTATCTGTTAATCATTATTATCCCTGTCCCACCGTCGACAACTCATCACTGACCCGGCACCGCTACTCCAGTTCCCACCCACCATAGATTCTACTCCTCCCCCACTCCGACACCACATTACCCTTCACCTCATCTTTGGGCCAGAAGGCCTGTTGTTCACCCTTTACGGTGAATATACGTGGCATGCATTAAAAATAAAAAAGAAGGCATTTGAGAGCTAAACGGTAATCGCCCTCTAAAATATTCTGTTTGCCAAGTCCAAACTTTAGGCCATATTTTGATACCATGAAGGTTTTATGTTGATAGCTCAAGCCATTCATGAGATTTAATGGTGCTAAAGGCAGGCAATAAAAACTAGTTGGCCTTTAGCAGTTAGTTTGGTGACCTTGACTCTGACCCCGAGTTGCCATTTTCGAACTCCTCCAAGATTTTGGCCATATCTTGATACGCTGAAGGCTTCATGTTGATAGCTCAAGCCGTTCATGAGATATAATAGGAACACACACACACACACACACACACACACACACACACACACACACACACACACACACACACACACACACTCACACACACACACGGATGCAGTTAAGAACATGATCGCTCCGCCTTCTAAAGGTAGACGATAAAAATAATAACAACAACATCGTAGATGTGTACTGTAGTGTTCCTAACATTACACTTAATAACTGCAGACCCAAACGTGCTCATATTACGGAGCAGTGATATATTAACCACAAAACCGACCACAGACCGTTCTTATCATTACCACTGCATCTTCCCTATAGCACTTCACCATGGTAATACAACCCACTGTAGTCCTCTGTGAGATCGCTACACGTGTTTGGGAAAAATAACAGTGCACAACATGCCTACAAACCACTAAAATAAGCATATGATGTTTCACTGACATCCATCAAATAGCCTAGGAGAAGTTAGTGGACAAACAAACAGATGACTGGACACAGACAGACAGAAGCAGAATGTCTCGCATCGGTATGTAACGACCTGACAAAACTCTTGTGATCCTGCATTGCAGGTGTCATCACAGTAATAATAATGAAAATAATAATAATAATAATTAATCACATGTTATTAGGCACGATACTGAGAAGGACACACACTGGAACAGTATGTGTCGACGCAATGCAGAATCTGTTTGCCATGACAGAAGGTTGGGTTGCGGTCAAACATTAATTTAGTATTACTATAACCCTACCATTACAGCATATTATGGCACTGTTTGGTTTTATATGTCACAGCTGTTTTCACTTGTTTTATCAGGGAGATTATGGTGTTTGTCCTCCTCTGTATCATGGATACTAACATGTGATTACTACTACTACTACTACTACTACTACTGCTATTATTATTACTACTACTAATACTAATACTAATACTGCTACTACTACTGCTACGCTTATTATTATTATTATTATTATTATTATTATTATAACTATGATGACACCTACAAAGCAGGATCGTAATAGTTTTGTCCGGTTGTCATATACCGATGCGAGACATTCGGCCTCATTCTAAGTCCAGCAGCGTGATTGTTTATCCGCTAACTTCTAGGCAATTTAATGGATGTCAGTGAAACGTCACAGGTGTTTTTTAATGGTTTGTAGGCATGTTGTGCGTTGTTATTTTTCCCAAACATGTGTAGTGATCCCACAAAGGACTTCAGTGGGTTGTATTACTATGGAGAAGTGCTACAGGTAAGGTCCAGTGGCAATGATAAGAACGATCTGTGCTCGGTTCTGTGGTTAATATATCAGAGCTCCGTAATATAGGCACGTTTGGGTCTGCGACTTTTATAATTATGTAATGTTCGGAATACTGCAGATGTATGTTGTTGCTGTCAATTTTTTAATTATTCTTGTTAATGCATGCCACGTATATTCACCGGTAAAAGGTGAACAACAGGCCTGGTGGCCCAAGAAGGAGGTGAGGGGTAAAATGGTTCGGAGTGGGGAAGGAATAGAGCTCATGGCGGGTGGGAGAGAGGGGGGTGGGGTGCAACTGGGGTAGAAGTGCGGGGTAAGTGACAAGTTGTTGACGGTGGGACAGGGACAATATGATTAACAGATACACAGACATAAGGACAATCACATGTATTATTATACAGATTTATAGTGGAGTTGTAATAGGAGTAGCAGTAGTAGTACTGTGAGGGGAATTGCAGTAGACACAATGGGGAAAGGGGGAATAGTAGTGGCAGTGGCAATAATGGTATTAACAGATTCAGCAGTCTTGGGCTAACGTTGTTTGTCTGGGAGTGATGATGCGAGGAATAATGTAATACAGTACGGGTTATAGGACCGGACGACAAGAAACCCTCCAAGGAATATGACGACTCGCAGTAAGAGGATACCGGGAAGTAAGAGTAATAAAGGAGTTAGAGACTGAAGGAAAATAATGCACGTATGAGGTGAAGCCCCAGTTAAGGCCTTGATAACAAGGCGGAGCAGGATACCACAGCTGTGACTTCGTTGTCTCATAATATTTTGTGTTGTTTGCATCTAATTTCATCTGGTTATAGTAAATTATTGGCGAATGCTCTCCGCTGTCCATCACAATGTGGTTTAGTCGTCCACATAAAATAATTGCCACATATATAACCATCCGCACAACTACTGTGAAAATCAACATCAAATTCACAATCATTCTATATTATAGCTATAGACAATCCAGGGATAACATTCACAAAAATTATGACTGCAGTTATAATGACAAGTTGCAACTTATATACAACTGGCTCGGTGCTTTATTTGTGTGATGAGGATCCGAAACAGATGGGTCAGTATCACAGGACACCATGATAACACAGTAGTCTATGTTATATGTTACAGTAGGTATGTTACGAACGCATAATGTTTTGCAGGTGAATAGCATGGAAATGTTTCGAATCCAGTGTCATTAGGTTTCTCACTATTCGCCTCGTAGCTCAGTTCCAAAGTACCACTCACGGTTGTCCGTTCACCTGCCCTCTCTCTAACCCTGACTTCCACTTCCTTCCATCGAGGGGGGTACCGAAACTATGGTTCGCGGGTGTACACCCGCAGACATATGAACCTGATACACGTCGTGTCGGGTTTGCGATACCTGGTAACCTGCCGTGGTAAAGTGGAAAATCCTATGAGTGAACTTCGTCACTTGTAACGGTGATCCTGAATGGCTATTATATTTTATGGTGTAGTTATTATGGAAAAAAGGAATACTCGTCGATAAATAGGCATGCACATTAATGTTAAATAATTATTTGTACTAGTGTTACTCACAAGCTTTTTGTCTCTAAAGATGCGATAGAATTTCATTACAAAGAAAACACAAGATTTGGCAGTATCTTACTCCCAAGCTTACCACAGTTAGGTTAGAGATAGGTTAAGTTTGGTCTGGTTAGATTAAGTTAGGTTATGGCTGCCGTAGAAAAGAAGTGGTGAGGACTGTGGCGGTTAGAATTTAGCGGCGGCTGCCGTATACACGGCCATGATAGTAATATTGCATAGAAATGAATCACTTTTATAGAGGGCTCAAGCAGGCCTTGATGATCTGTCATACACCTCAAGGTAACATTCTCTGTATTATGGGAGACATAATGAGGTCGCTAATTAATAAATGTAGTTTTGATATAGAAGTGTATCATATGTCTACGTGATACGGGATGGAACAGTTGATCACCCTGACTCGACTGGCCACCGGGCTACTGTGGGTGGAGGTGGCAAAGCAGAATGGTAAACTGTTGTCACTGTTTAATTTCTATTAGTTACCTTCAATCTTTTATGGCAGCCATTGCTTTAACAATAAGAATGTATTAATATACAAACTGTGAAGGACATTTTCATCAAAACCTCTTGAATTCCAATGACCAAATATTTATAGTCATGCTGGCCATCTTTAAGAAAAAAAGCTAATGATCAGCACTAGTATAAATAAATATTAGACATAAATGTACATGCATATTTATCGACGATTTTTCTTCTTTTCCATAATAACATCATAGAATACAGCAGCCAGTCAGGATCACCGTTACAAGTGAAGAAGTTCATTCATAGAATTTTACTCTTTGCTACGGCAGGTTACCAGGTATCGCCAACCCGCCATTTGACGTGTAACAGGTTCACATGTCTCCAAGTGTACCTTTCAAAAGGTTGATAAAACTACCTGGGAATAATAATAATAATAATAATGTTTGTAAAGGCTCCAATATACTTACATGCATTGACCTAATAATAATCATAAACAACGACAACAACAACAACAACAGTAATAACGATAATAATAATAATATTAATCATCATCATCATCATCATCATCCGGACCTCCTCTCCCACCCTTGGGCAGGGTGAGGAGTAGCAATGTCCAGATGGCCCAAATTTGCCTAATCTAATGAGCCACGCTTCCATTCATTCATCATTCAAGCCCCCGGAATCCTGGCTGTATCGGCTGTGCCAAAAACATTCATCACGTTCTGTAGCTTCACAAAAACGTATCCGATTGAGTCAATTCGGAAGCTGCCACGTTAAAAAAGGGTGCCAAATCTCTGATCACGCACTTCTCACAACATTCATCCAGTCAGCTCGATCTCCTGTTAGTTCCTGAGCCTCACCGAATTCCAAACCTCTCTTCCTCACCTACTTGTCCACCATATCTCTCCACCTTCTCCTTGGCCTACCTCGCCTCTTCTCTCCTTCAAATTCGCTCAGATATACCTTTTTCACCACTCTATTGTTATCCATTCTCTCCACATGACCATACCATCTCAGTACACTCTCTTCGATTCTGATGTCCACCTACTTCCTCACTCCACATCTTTCACGAATCACATTATTTCTTATTCTATCCACCCACTGTACTCCACATACATTCCTCAGCAGTCCACTGCTCTTACTATTTACTTTTCATTTTCATCCCACACCATAGTCTCACATCCATATGATAAAGTTGGCACTAACACTCCTTCATGTAAGCCCCGTGCAGCTGCAACACTCAAGCCTCTGTTTCATATCAAGGCCTTCATTGCACCAGCTACTTTTCTTCCTTGTGTCACTTTACTTTCAACTTCTTTTGCACGTTTACCTATCTTTTCTATCACTGTACCCAGGTATTTGAACTGTCTCACCAAATTCCAGTCTCTCTCCATTCAGTGTAACATCACACTGGGAGTCACCTTCTCTCTCAGTAACTATCACTTAGCTCTTTTCTACATTTACACTCAAGGCACGAGGCTCACAGACCTCAGCAAAACTCTGCACTAGCCTACCAAGTTCTTGTCCGGCACTTGCAAGCAGTACTGCATCATCAGCATACAACATATTTGAGATATTGCATCCATCGCCATACACTACCTACGCCATCCCTCACTCCATTACTCGTGTTTTTACTTCTCTCATCATCCGATCCATATAGATAGAGAGATAGATAGATAGATAGATATAGATAGATAGATAGATAGATAGATAGATATAGATAGATACTGAACAACCATGGGGACATCACTCAACCTTGTAGCACGCCCACACCAATCGTGAACCATTCACTTACGCGCCCATTAACTCTTACACATGCTTCACTACCATCATAAAAACTCTTAACGGCACATAGCAGCTTACCATCTACACTGTACATGCACAAAACTTTCCACAATCCTTTTCTGTCCATTTTGTCGTACGTTTTTTCAAGATCCATGAATGCCATAAACGCCTTATGGTCCCTCTCACAAGCCTTCTCTGCTATCTCTCGCACTGCAAATATTTGATCCACACACACTCTGCCACTCCTAATGCCGCCCTATTCATCACTCACTAGGACTTCTGATATCTCCCTTACTTTCTCTATAATAATTCTTCCATATACCTTCCCTACCACGCTCAGTAACCTTATGCCACGATAATTCTTGCACTCACTTCGATCACCTTTATTTTTTGCACAAGAATACTCTCACAGCCTTTTTCCACTCTGTAAGCACAGTTTCACTCATCCAATACTTCTTACATATCTCCATCAAGCACTTCATTCCACCCTCTCCACTACACTTAAGCATCTCTGCATACACCTCATCAACCCCAGCTACTTTCCCATTTTTCAGCCGCTTCACAGCACTCTTCACCTGTGCCAGTGTCACGTCTCCTGGTACTGCATTCCTTCTCAGCACCCCCCCCCCCAAATCAATCATGTTTACGGCCTCTCTGCTCTCGCTATTCCCATTCATCAGGCGTTCAAAATATTCTTTCCATCTGATCCTTACTTCATGCCCATGGGTTAATAATCTACCACCTACATCCTTCACACCATCACATTTCTTTCTGTTTTCACTTCTACATTTCCGCACCTCTTTCCAGAATAACTGCCTATTTTCAGAGTAGTTCGCATTCATTTTTCTTCGTAGGTCATCAATTTCCTCCTTCTTTTTCCTTTTCACTAGTCTCTTTACGTGCTTCTTCTATCTATCTCTATCTATTGCCAGACGCCTCAATCCCGTTTGGGGTGGCCACAAACAAATCGCCTCCAAGTCGCCCTGTCCCCCGCCATTTCACTGCCCTGCTCCCAACTCACACCCCCCTCTCTCATATACCTCTCCACCCCATCCCTCCATCTCATCCTCGGCCTCCCCCTCCCTCTTCCCCCCTCCACCTCACTCATATACACTCTCTTCGTCAGTCTTTCACCCTCCATCCTCTCCACATGGCCAAACCACCTCAGTGTGTTCCTCATAACGCTTCCTATCACATCCACATCCACACCACAACGCTCCTTTATATCCTCATTCGTCAGCCTGTCTCTCCACGTGACTCCACAGTCTCCTCTCAAATAACTCATTTCCACTGCTCTCACTCTTGACTTGTGTCCTTCCAACAATGTCCAAGCTTCACTTCCGTACGTTAGAGTTGGTATCACAATACTGTCATGTAGTAACTTTTTCACTTCCATGCTCACTTCCCTGTTTCTTATCACTGCTTTCAAGGAACCAGCAACCTTTCTTCCCTGCTGTACCCTTTCAAGCACTTCACCCTCCAAACCTCCATCCTTACTCATCACACTACCCAAATACTTAAACGTACTCACATTTTCCAATTCCTCACCATCCAACTTCGCTGTACATTCACTAACTTCACCTCTCTCAAAGACCATCACTTTACTCTTCCCTACATTCACCTTTAGGTTCCGTTTCTTACACACTCTCTCAAACTCATCCACCAAGCCTTGCAGCTCCCCTTCTTCTTCACTCAACAACACAGTATCATCTGCAAAGAACAGTACAGGGAGTTTCCAAACACTATCCTCTCTCACCAGGGCCACTCCAACATCCACTACCCTACCTTGTACCTCTTTTATTACCCCATCCATGTACAGATTGAACAACCATGGAGACATGACACATCCCTGTTTCAAACCAACTTTCAAAGAGAAAATTTCACTTAGTTCACCATCCACACGCACTGGAGCCTTCGCACCATCGTACATACTCTTCACAGCATTCAACAACTTCCCATCTACTCCATATATTCTTAACACTTTCCACAATCCTTGTCTATCCACCCTGTCATATGCTTTCTCCAAATCCATGAAAGCCGCATACAACTTCTTTCCCTTCTCTAGAAACTTTTCCACTAAATATCTAAGAATGAATATCTGATCTACACAACCTCTTCCCTTCCTAAAGCCTCCCTGTTCTTCTCCAACTAATTTCTCTGTTCTTTCTCTAACTCTGTCTATAAGTATCCTACCATACACTTTTCCTAGTATACTAAGAAGACAAATGCCTCTATGATTACCACACACTTCTTTTTCCCCTTTTCCTTTGTACAAGGGAATAATTATACCTGACTTCCAATCCTCCGGGACTCTACCTTCCTCCCACGCCAATCTGCACATCTTCCACATCCATTCTACTACTATCTCTCCCCCATGCTTCAGCATTTCACCACACACCCCATCAGTTCCTGGGGCTTTCCCCGATTTAACTTTCTTCATTGCTTCCACAACTTCTATCCTACTGATTTCTTCTTGCTCTCAATATATTCAGTTATAATAATAATAATAATAATAATAATAAAAATTTATATATCTTGGCTGCTTCTCCCAGAAGGGGGGTAGCCGAGACAGGACGACACACTCCCAGTTTACTCACACACACACACACACACACACACACACACACACACACACACACACACACACACACACACAACGAGAGAGAGAAAGAGAGATTAACCAGGCTTCAAGAAACAAACAGATAAATTCCCCAGATTTATTTATTGGGTGTATTATAATATTCATTATTATTGTATTTCTGTGAGCATCATTTATAATATCTTTGGCATAATTACCTTCTATTCTTTATGTGCATTATTGTCAAAAATGTTTAAATAATAGTATTCCCGAATTCCTCTCAATAAATTCAGCAAATAATTATTTTTGCATATCATGCTGGTCATCATCATCATCATCATCATCATCATCATCATCCTTACCATTCATCATTGTCATCACCATCATCAGCTGCATCACCACCTACACCATCATTATCATCTCAACCATGTTCCCAGAAGTATGAATATTGTTGGATATATCAAAGGAAAATGGAAAAAAAAAAATTCATCCCTTCATCCTGACGACGCCTTATTAAAATTTGGTCTTGCTACCATCAGACGGTTTTCTTTAGCTTAGCAAAGGCTTCTCATACTAGAAGGGCTTCATGCAGTCCCAGTCTAACCCCCCTATATATTTAAAAGTCCCTCTTGAACTGGTGGTGACAAGAATAAAACGCAAAATATGCCTCATGGTTGAAAGAGTTGAACAATAGTCTTTTCCTTCCCTTCCTTTATTTTTCACTTCCTTGCTTTGGGGGGTCTATAAGTCTGTAAGTCTATTTTCCAATCGATCTTTTTTCATATATGTCTATCCATCTATCTCCCTTGATTAATGCTGCATCCTGAGAGGGGGTGGCCTTGACAAAAGAACCCCCTGAGGTTTCTGACCCTACTCAGCAGTAGTCTCTATGCTAGACTTGAATTAAATGCATTATTTAAGTTCAATTACAGCTCCAGCTACAATTTTTGACCTAAGCATTGAAACAGTTACAAATACTTGGTTCAGAAGACTCTCAAACTGCAGTTACATTTTTGGTTACGTAAACTGGCATAACTGATTACCTTTAATAATAATGTTTTACCCATGTTCGGACTACATATTTAGGTTTCGAAGTACACTACCACGCAGACATATTTTATAGCATTTTCTGTACTATGTGGGTAGATTTTTTGCATACAATTTCTGTCATTATAATTCATTTCTTTTTAGTAACAAACGCTGAAGCCGACTGCATATTTTTCTGTTCTTTTGATCAGTAAAAGTTCCCGGTGTGCTTTGTTAGGGACCAAAATTACCATGAACAGTAAACACTCACACACACACACCAAAAAAAAAAAAAAAAAAAAAGCAGAAGACGGCGTGTGTGCTGGGCGGCTTCCCAGGCCCCCCCAGGCCCTGTCTTCCCCCTGACTATGAAAAAGCTCACTCCCATCGACCGAACTAATGTATGGCCCGGCCTTCACTATAGGTGGAGGGAATCTTAAAACGAACGAACCGAACGAAGGAGTAAATACTGTTTATTTTGATGCTGCAATGGAACCTGTCATGGATAAATCGCATTACTTCCCTTGCAAAATCCGATTCCAAGAGATGAGGTGTGCTATGTTGACTTCGTGTCTTCTCTACCCCTGTGCAACTGTTGACTTTGCACTGGATCCTATTCGCTGCACTGTGGAGTATAACTCTTACGTCAGAGAAGGCTCTCCACATGCAGCAGTTCTAAATGGGTGAAGTCAGAGGCTTGTAGTTTCAATCAATTCACCTACTTTTATTGACTACCCTCAACGTCGCTTCATCGCACCGTTGCATCTTCCCCTCTCTGCTATTGGTATTTCTGTGGTTACTGATCTTCTGAACTATCTGCTTGCATCCCTTCACCATTAAGGTGTAAGCGTAGCTCCTGCCATCATTAAAATCGCTTTACCGAAGTTACTGTCGGGAATATGGTTTAGAGTGCATACAGTGACAGGTAGAGCAGAAAAAAATATTGCCAAGTCCTTCAACGGAGGATCCTATACGTCTCCACCTCCTGCTTCTCCCCTTCTCATACTCTAAGCGTCTGCTATCATCACTGATTCATTTTTTCCCCCTCTCCCTCTCCCTTCCTCCCCATTTTAAACCCTCCCTCAACCCTCCCTCCTTCTCATTTCTTCCACACGGATTCTCCCAGTCATCCTTCTCCTCCGGAATATATCAAATTCTTTGCTCCGTTACTGGAAGGTAGAGATATTCTCCTCTCATCCGATTAGCTCATCACTAACTACACTCCAGGAAAAATTAGTTATTTCCGTCACTCTTGCTGAGAAGCCATGTTCATCAGTATGTGGGACCAACAACAAACGCATCATGGCGTCTGACATACCAGTAACACTACTTAACTAGATTTCACCCACTACACGTCTACGATAATAACACGAAGGCAAGCCACCAAAGTAACTGATTATCAGCATAAAACAGGCCAGGTACGAGGATAACACAGTCAGTGGTTAATGAAACGTATTATACTCTTTTGACCTTACTTGGCTTAAAATTACCATCTCTCCATCTTGAACACTGACTTTTTTTATTATCACTAGAATATGATGCTAGTCCTGAAGATCTGTGGATGGAATGCATGGCCATAGCATTGTTTTTTTCTGCCACTGAGCGATGTGAAATGTGCTGCAAAAGTTGTTACTGTTATTATTGTTGATGATGATTATTATAATGACAATGGTGATGGTGGTGAAGATGATGGTGAAAATGACGACAGTAATTACTATGATGTTCATATCAGTGACGATGACGACCACGACAACGACGACGATGATAATGATCATGATGAATGTTATTGAGCTAATTTCATCTACTCAGTCGGGATAATAAAAAATATTGATACGTTAATACATTGAACCAAACTTTATTACTCTGGGGTTTAAGAGAGAGAGAGAGAGAGAGAGAGAGAGAGAGAGAGAGAGAGAGAGAGAGAGAGAGAGAGAGAGAGAGAGAGAGAGAGATGCGAAGTGCTGTAGTGATTGTTCTTCCCTGTGGTGGGGGCGGTCAGACCTGAGAATCCCAGTAAGCAGTCTGCGGACCAAAACGTTACAGTGTCATTGTCTTTACACTACTACTACCACTACTACTACTACTACTACTACGTTACCTATAATAATTAATATTGCTACTACCATTATCACCGCTACTAGTACTACAACACTACTACTGCTACTACGATTACAACTTCCCCAAAAAGTGTTCGTTTTTGTTACTACTATAGGAGTGTGCCCGTTAAGTCCTTACGAACAACAGATAAAGTTAACATTAACAACTACTTATTACCGGAGAGTGAGCAAAGTTTACTGTTGGTGTAGTCTATAGGCTGAAAGTTGCAATGAATGGCCTGGCCCGACCCAACCTGACCGACCGTCACACTTTTTACAGGCTAATAACTTTTTACCTAGTTAGTTTTCCCCCAGATCAGAGGTCGGCAACCTGCGGCTCAGGAGCCGCATTGAGGCCCTTTTAGGACACTTTTGCGGCTCCAGGAGCTTCATAAATAATTATTTATTCTCTCAGAACGAAGGCATCGTATAACACATGCAAGGCAACATTAGATTTTTTATTCAACTTTTAAAAGATCTATACTATTAGGTAGAACGAACAATATCAACGTAATGTGTTCTTTAGACTTGGAAGTACTGTAGATTTCGGTTTATGAGACAGTTTTTTGTACTGCGGCTCCAAGAGTACTATATTTTTATGAAACTTGAAAATACATGGCTGTTGTAGCTTTAAGGGTTTCTGACCTCTGCCTCAGATGCTAGGTCGATCAATTAGATCTGTTTATTATGATTGAACCATTATTGCACAAGGACACTACAATTTGGAATAAAAAAAAAGTAGTTTTCAAATATTTTCCATGGTTCAGCTGCGTTAAAAGAATGTTAATTTGAATTATCGCAGAGTAATTATCCGCACGAGATTCGCTTTTACAGATCATAGCTGTTCTGTGGTTATGTTTTTGTCAACAGGAACGACGGACCACCAGTTCGGTTCAGGAGTAAAAGGCTTTAGTACAAACTTTAGTTACCCTCATATACGTTTTCTGTTATAACTTGGGGTATACTATGAGGCTGTAAAAGCAAATGAAAAGTAGGAACTTTAATAATTTCAAAAAGCTCATATCAAACGGTAACCTATAGCGTCAAAGAGTATGGGGAAAAAAATCACAAAAACTAACTCGCTCGTTATGTGAGAAGAGCTTCATACTGGTCTCCAGTATAGAGGACATTCTCTCCCACGCTGAAATAAAGTATTTGGCAATGAAACACACACACACACACACACACACTACCGCACCTTAATACATTCGTCTGGGTCTCCTGCCTTTGGTACACACACACACACACACACACACACACACACATTACCTTATTACAGTCGTGTAGGTCTCCTGCCTCACACACACACACACAGACACACACACACACACACACACACCGCTCGCTGGTGCAGTGGTAACGTTCTCGCTTGCCATCTGGTAGACGGGAGTTCGCGCCTCTCTCAGGTTGCGAAAAGTTTCACTGACGGAGTGGGTGGTTACTGTCCCCCTGGAGCAAGGGGACGGGTGTGTGCGTGTGTGAAGGTCACAGCCTTGCCCTTAGATCGGACTATATGAGCTCTCAGCTCCCTTCCGGGAGGGTAAAAAAGCTGACGATCGCGACCATCAAGTGATCCTGACCGACCCGGTGAATTACACACACACACACACACTACCTTAATACAGTCGTCTGGGTTTCCTGCTTCTCTCCTTGGGTTTGCCACGACCAAACACGGAGGCTGAAGGAATAAGAATAGAGTTAGTAGGGAGTGAGGTGAGTGTGTATGTCTGTGTGTATATGCTGGACAGGGATGATGTGGGTGTGTATGTGTGTGTGTATGATAGACGGGCTGATGTGCGTGTTTACGTGCGTGTATACCAGACGAGATTGATGTGGGTATGTATGCGAGCGTGTATGTTAGAGGGGACTGATGCAAGAATGTGTGTATATTAGAGGGGTATGATGTGTGAATTTATGTGTGTTTGTTTGTATGCATGCATGTTAGAGGGTACTGTATGTATGTACACGTATGTATGTATGTACTGTACGTATGTATGTATGCACGCTAAAAGTGGCTGAGGTGCATGCAAGCAGATAGATACTGTATGTACTTTACAGGGACGTATGCATGAATGTATGTGGTATATATGAAACTGGTTGATATATGTATGTATGTATGTATTTCAGGGGGGTTGCTGTGTGTATGTATGTGTAGCAACAGTCTGCTCGCACACGCCTGGCATGTCGGGTTAGGTCTAGTACACAGGTTTTGACAGGAGGGGGAAATACAGAGGAGGAGGGGATGTGGTGGGGGATACAGTTGGGGAGGATGGTGGAGGGGTATGAGGAAGGAAGAGGGGCTGCGAGAGAAAACAGGGAGTGAAGAGGATGGGAAAGAGATGAGAAAATGGGGACAGGGGTAGGGAGAAGGTTGGGAAAGGGAAGGGATGAGGGGGTGGGGGATGCTGAAGGGGAAGGATAGGGAGGGGATGGGGGAGTCAGGGGGATGAAGAAGAGTTGGATTTATGCACGTCGACTATATACAGGGGTTATGAGTTAGGGTTTGAGTGACAGGAGGGGAAGAACGAAAAGAGGGGAGACGAGAAGGTTGAAGTAGCATGGGGGAGGCGTGGAAGGAGGGTGGGGGAGAGAGGATGGGAAGAAGGGAATAATGGAGAGGAAGGAAAAGGTGGGGAGGGGACTCAGGAACCAGAGGGGAGGTAAAGGAACTTGGGGTGACAAGAGAAAAAGAAGAGAGAGGGTAGGGGAACACAGAAGAGGGAGAAAAATTGGGGAAGTAAGGGATATAAGGGTGAAGTGGAGGAAAACAAGGGGAAAAAAGTAAAGGCGAGAGGGAGTGGGGAAGAAGTAAGGAAAACAGAGGGAGAAGGGAAGGAGGGGGAGGGGTGAAGGAAGTGAGAAGAGGGGAGCGACAGGAAGAGAGGATGGGAGTAGCAGATGGGAAGTGTGGATGCATGGCGGGAGTTAGGGTGGAGACGAGAGAGGACGGGGGGATGAGAGGAGAAAGGGATGGGGAGGGAAGGGAAGAAAGTGAGAATGAAGTGTGGAAAGGAAGGGAACTATCAATGAAACAAGGATTAGTATAATTCGTAATAAAGATGTATGAATATCAGTCAAGTAAAAAGTAACTTTCTATAGCTGAACTGATAGAACACTACTTAAAAATTACTTACACGACACTTGAAAATCCCTAAACAGTCCTTAAAAAATAATTAAAGCGTTATAGAATTATGATAACAAATACCTCAAATGTCGCTCTGTCAAAACGGGAAGTAAAAGCTGCTGTAATATATAGTAAAACATTAGTCTGGAAGGACAAGACGAGGAAGACGGAAGGAAATTGTTAATCCCTTGAACCATATTTTATTCATGCTGTTGCCAGACGATTTTATTCAACACAGGAGAGCGCCATAGTAGTGAAGGAATTAATGAAGTCTGTGTCTAATCGCTCCGTTTCCTACAGTGTTTCCTAAGCTGAATAAAGACGTCTGCAGAGTGTAAGAATATGAGTAATACGTCACCAGACTGGAGTGTTATTGAAACGATGGCAAACACAAGAAGTAAAAAGCACTTGGATAGCAATTAGATGAAAAACACAACCACAAATATCACACCATCACAACTACCACATTAACCACAACAATCACAACTACCACATTAACCAATTAACTCCGCAAAGCATCCTCAACTACCACACCTGACAGTACATGTGTAACTGACTGACTGACATCTGTTACAACTACCACATCAACCAACCATACCTACCACCAGGCATATAAACCACACCCAACTACCACACCTCACGAAACATATATAACTGACTGACTGAGTACCGCAGCTGCCACAGTTACCACAACTACCAGACAAACTACCTCAATTAACCACACCAGCCAACTAGTCTCACAAACCAACACCAACTGCCACACCCTCTGAATTAATGACTGTAACTGACTGACTGCCACAACTACCACACCGCCAACCACAAACCAACCAACCTAGCTACCATACCTTACGAATTAATAAAAGTAGCTGCCTAAACCTACTACCACACTATGCACAACTACCACAACCACACCACCTTCAGCACTCCACAAACCATTCTCAGCTACCACACGAAAGAAATATCGCTAATCAACTAATAACTACCACAGCTACTACACGCACCATCGCTACCACACAAATCAACCACAACCATATAAACCATTCTCAAAAAAACTCGCATCACATACTTTATAACGTATGAAATAAACCACAGAGACAACTAACGCAACTAGACTACCACCAAAACTACCACAACTATCACACCAACCACAGCTACCGAATTTACCACACAAAGCAGCCACACCACGACTACCACAGCAACTAGATATACACCGTCTCCCGGAAGCACCAAAACTACCACAACTATCCTGTCTACCACACCTACCACACTTAATCACATCATGAAAAGCAACCACACTAATCAACCTCATCACAGCTACCACAACAATCCCATTTATTACCATTATCAGAACTACCCCATTTACCACAATTACCACATACCATAAGTACCACACCAAGCACAAAAACCACAACTGCCACACCAACCACAAGTACCACACCAACCACAACTACCACACCAACCACAACTACCACACCAACCACAACTACCACTTACCGCAATTGGCCTCGTCGCTGCCGCCAAAACAGTCGTAGTAGCCATCGCAGTGCCAGGACTCAGGAATGCAGTGGCCGTTGTCACAGTAGAAGGAGTTTGGTAGGCACACTGCAACGAGGACAGTGTTTGGTAGGAATGATGGCTTGGTGGTGAGAAGGAAGGAAGGAAGGAAGGGAGGAAAGAAGGAAGTACAAAGGCAGAGAGGAAGGAATGGTAGGAATGATGGCTTGGTGGAGAGAAGGAAGGAGGTAGGAAGGCAGGCAGGAAGGAATGAGTAGGTGTGGCAGGGATTGTGGTTTAGTGAGGTAGATACACTGAAGGAGGGAAGGAAGGAAAGAAGGATGAAAGGAAGGAAGGATGGAGAGAAGAAACAAAGGAAGAAAAGAAGAGAGAAAGGAGTATGTGTGACAGGGATTGTGGTTAGTGAGGTAGATACACTGAAAGAGGAAAGGAAGGAAAGAAGAAAAAGAAAAAAAAATGAAGGAAGGTAAGAAACAGTATGTATGACAGGGCATGTGGTCTAGTGGAACAGATACACTGAAGAAAGGAAGGAAGGAAGGAAAGAGGGAAGCAAGGAAGACAAGCAGGCAGGCAGGAAGGAAGGTAGGAAGAAAGGTGTTATGCAGCGTGTTCTGAGTCCCGACTTCTCAGTCACAGACACGGTGCGGTTCTGGGTTCTTTGTTCCTGACTGAGTCAGTTCAGACAAGGAGGGAAAACACAAACACCACTGGTCAAAAGGCACACTTATAAATTATCAAAAGACAAATACACACACGTTCTATGAATGAAACTGAGGAACATACAATGGCTTAAAATAGTGTTTACAACAATCACTTTCCACCTAGTTCAGCAAGTCTGACCTTTACACGGAGTTATACCTTCCCTGATATAGAGTGATGTTCACAGTGTCACAGACAAATCTCACAGATACTCCAGGTACATTATGCTCAGTACACATTTGACAATATAGTGCAGTATATCCAATATGACATATGCGTGACATGGACGGTAATATATATTCAAGCCCTTAAGTCTAGGTGTTCGCGTGGCATAGACGGATTCCTAGTGAAATACATCCGCATGACATAGATGATACCCTAGCTAACCTTATACTATGTACGCGTTATATAAGACGAGAGTTATAATACCTTATATTTGTCAGGGGGAGGAGGGAAAAGGGGGGGGTAATAGTAAGTCTAGGGTGGGACGGATTACTCAGGACAGGAACTTCAGGCCTGGGGGGGGGGGCTGCACTGGGGAGGGTTACACTTACATATAGTGTCCTGTGGGGCAACAGTGGGGGAGGGTTTTCACTTTCGGGGAACCGACCCGTGTATGGGCATTGTACACTCCGCGCGCGCGATTACAAGCGGTAGAGCTCACTATGGCCCACTAGGGGAGGACACCGAGTCTGCCAGGGTGGGGAGAAGGGACTACATCACAGGGGTAGGGTTGATCAACACTGGGGGAAAGGCACCAGGGTATAGGGGGGAGTCACAGGGGGGCATTCACCAGCACTGGGGAGTGCACAACCATAGGGCCTTGTACTCACGATTTTGGCGGAGTGGAGGGCGCGGACCACGGGGCGGGAAGGCCTACGCCGGGAGCCTCAGATGCCAGCCAGGCGTGGGAGGTGGGCCGTCCGGCGAGTAGTACAGAGGAGGGTGGTCTGTGTGGTCGCCACTAGTCCTGGAGAAGTGGGCAAGTGGTGTGCTGGGTGGCTCCCTAGCCACAATGGCCCAACAGGAGGCAGGGCTCTCTGGGCTACGGCCGAAGAGGGCCAGGAGGCGCGCTGCTCAGCGTTGGCCCTTAGTCGTCGTTGGGGTCCTAGGAGCTGAAATGAGGCAGCTTGGGGTTGGGGTCAGCTGTGGGGAGGGTGGTGCCCGGGCTGCGCTTCCATCTCGCCCTACAGAGGAGGCCATCAGGGAGGGCCTGCGGCCACCGTCACTGGGGGAGGTTCGGCTTTTGCACCAGGCGTCGGGGGAAGCCTGCTGACTCCAGGGGCTGTGGTCTTGCCATCGGGAGGAGGCTGGCAGGGGTGAGCTGCAGCCTCTCATCCTGGAGGAGTCTGACAGCACCTGGGGCTGCTGGGACAGGACACCGGGCCTTGGGGACGTCACGCCCACTCTGGTCTCTGGTGGGGTTCCTGAAAAGGAGCAGAAACCACCCTCTCGAGTAGAGGGGCAGGGAGAGGGGCACCTTGCTCTGCCACCGGAGGGGTGGGTGGGACAAGAGGTACCTTCCTCTATGGGAGCCTGGGGACGGGCGGAGGGAAAGTGGCCGAGGGCCGACTCTCCTACTTGGCAGGGCGGGGAGGCCCCACCAGAACTCCGGTCCACGGTAGACAGGGGAGGTCTATGGGACTTTCCCTCCGTCAGGCAGCTCCGTTGGGCACTGCCTGGGCTTCAATGGGGGACAGGAGGGCAAGAAAAGTCGAGGGAGGCTCCTCTGGGCACTACAGACCTTGGCGGTGGGGAGAAGGTGCCCGATTGATACGCCCGGCTATTGCCACAGCTCCGACGGAGGCTGCACTCCAGCCGTGTGGTCTGGGACTCCTGTCCTGGAGACAGCACTGGGGGAGAGCGATGCTTCATCCCGCGTGGTACCTCTGGCAGAGCGTACCCCAGGGCCCCTCTTCCTCCTTCGTGGCGCCGGCGGAGGTTGTCTGTTGGACTTGCCGATGTGCCAGCTCCCGAAGATGGGATGTGCCAGCTCTCAAAGATGGTTGGCAGAGGGTGGCTGACCGACGGTCCTTCCACCCACAGTATACCCGACGGGTGACACTGTGCCGCTGCTCCTTTGGGGGAATAGCAGCCCTTGAGGCTCCTCCTGAGTCCTCTGTTTAAAAGGAGGCTGATCCAGGGGATTCGGCGTCCGAGGGTTTGCTTAGGATCCCACCCAGTTTGTGGTGAGCGTTCTCTCCGCCGGAGTGTAGTGTACTTTTCCTGTACACTGCTGGGTGGTCTGATTGTGGGGAAGAGGGGCGTCGGGTCGCGAGGGAGATAAGACGCTCTTGCCTGGAAGGTATGTCAGGTGAGCCAGCCTCCCTGTCATCTCCTGGTGGGGTGGGTATCATCCCCCCGTACTCTCCTCCTGGGGTGGTGGTGTCTGGTTCACCCTGCTGGGCGGGTATTTCAAAAGGAACGAAGGAACGACGGAAGGAAGGATTGTTTGTGGCAGGGACTGTGATTTAGTGGGGTACATATACCGAGGGGATGAAGGACAGGAGGGAATGTGTGTGTGTGTGTGTGTGTGTGTGTGTGTGTGTGTGTTTTAGGGATGATGGCTAAGTTTGGCAGGTACACTAAAACGAAGGAAGGAAAGAAAGAAAGACGGAAGGAAGGAAAGAAAGACAGAAGAAATATATTTGGTACTGACGGCTGTTTGGTGGGGTTGGGTCAGACTGATATACTGATTTTAACTTTTTAGTGTAATGACCTATGTTACCTTATAAGATTAATTTATAAGATTAATTTCCTGATTATACGCGTAGCCTAGTTTATAAAATCATCTCATTCATTGACTCTTTACATATCCTCTCTAATACCCTTCCTTATTCTCGTCGTCCGAATACTAGGTGTACGAAGCTTCTTGACACCTCATCCTAAGCGAATCATTCTGCTAACTGCACCTTACCATTGTCTTGTATGCTGATTGTTTTGCATCAGTAATATACTCGGACGAGGACATTAAGGTGGAAGGTGCAATATAAATCATTAAGGAAGATTTGCCACGAGGGCCTTTATGCCACTGAGAATACAGCCCTTACTCTTAATAATATACTCCAAAACATCTACTCCTACAATTATACTTATAAATATGTACTCTTCAATGTACTCTCAAACATGTACCCACAAATGCACAGTACTTACCACACGGCAGCTCGTCCTCTCCGTGCTTGCAGTCCTCCCACTCGTCACAGATGTAAAACTCCGGTACGCATGTGTCTTCGTTGCAGTGGATACCCTCCTTGCACTCGGCTGCGGGTGGTGGTAGTTGTGGTAGTGGTGGTGATGGTGGTATTTGTGGTAGGTGTGGTAGTAGTGATGATGGTAGTTGTGGCAGTGGTGGTGATGGTGGTTCTTATTTTGGCACTTGTGGTAGTGGTGATGATGGTGGTATTTATGTTGGTACTCGTGGTAGTTGTGGTAGTGGTGGTTGTGGTGGTGATGGTGGTATTTGTGGTTGGCGTGGTAGTAGTGATGATGGTAATTGTGGCAGTGGTGGTGATGTTTTTTTACTTTGCCACTTGTGGTAGTGGTGGTGATGGTGGTATTTATGTTGGTATTCGTCGTAGTTGTGGCAGTGGTGGTAGTTCTGGTATCTATTTTGGTAGTTGTGGCAGTGGTGGTAGTGATGGTGATGGGAATACGTATGCTGGTACTCGTGGTAGTTGTGGTAGTGGTTGCGATGGTGGTATCTACGAGTATATTGCTAGTTGTGGTATTAATGGTGATTGTGGTAGTTGTGGTTGTGGTGGTGATTTTGGTAGTTGTGGTTGTGCTGGTGATTTTGGTAGTTGTGGTTGTACTGGTGATTTTGGTAGTTGTGGTAATTGTGGCAGTGATGGTAGTGGGGGTATTTGTTGTAGTTGTGGTAGGGCTGGTAGTTGTGGCAGAGTGTGATTGGGAAGTCTTCTTGTGGGAATCATGAAAGGAATAGTGATGATAATGGTGACTGTTAACTGTTGTTGCTGTTGTTATTGTTGTTGCTGCTGCTGCTGTCGGAGATTTGAAAGTGTTGTGATGGTGGTAGCTGTAGTACAGAATGCGAAGTGCTGGTGTAGTGGTAGTTACTGGGGTCATTGTAGTGGTAAGGTACTGCGGTAGTGGAGAGAGTTAACCGCTGTTGGTGTGGTAGTGGGCCCTGTAGTGATAGTTGATGTGGTGGTGGTGGTGGTAGCTGTTGTAGTGATGATATTGGGGATAGATGTGGTCGCTGTGGTAGTGATGGCTGTTGTGGTGGTAGCTGATGAGATGATAGTTGTGACAGAGACAATGAGTGTTTGTGAAGGTTGGTGTGGTGGGAATTGTGGTGGTGGTAGTGGCAGAGTTTTGAAATTACTGAAGTGGTGGTAATTACGGTAGTGGTGATAGTAATTATAGTCGTGGCAGTAGTGATGATAATGGAAATAGTGTTGCGGTAGCTGTGATAGTAATGGTACGTCGAGAGTTGTTAGTCTCAGCTATGGGTGGGAGGGACATGGTGGTGTTTTCAGTTAGCTACAAATGTATGTTTAAAAACTTGTTATTTTTGTTGGTATTGTAGCTTAACCCCCGTCTGTCTGGCCTAGCATACCCGTCGACCACAGGTAAGTAACCGTTTCCATGGAGCCGTCCTACGGGTTCAGTGTGGTACATACACCATGTATGGAACACACACGCCCTTAATTGGGGTAGACAGCTCCTCGCCTGGGTCGGAGCCAGTACTCCTCCACAACAAAGTTCAGGGAAATACGAAGAGGTTTGACTCACGGGTGGACGCTGCAGCTGCTTAGCTCCATCCAGGGTGCACAGTGGCACCACGAGTAGGCTCCTTCAATGCGCCTAAAAGTCTTGTAGAAGGCGACAATGAATACTCGTAGTTACGACGCCTGTAAGGTTAGATGACAATCATGATTCCTTTACGCTCTGTGGTCTGGAGCTGATGAATGAAGAGAGGCTGCACCACATACTTGACTGATACTTCATTTTTCTAGCTACGTAGCACCTCTCTACGTTATGTAATTTATACGACTGGATAGATAACACTGTATATAATGTTCAAAAGTACACTGAATCTTGTCATCATCCAAATAGCAGTGTTATTCTCTCTCTCTCTCTCTCTCTCTCTCTCTCCCTAGTGTGTGTGTGTGTGTGTGTGTGTGTGTGTGTGTGTGTGTACGTGTGTGGTGCTATAAAAGATACACAAGGTAGCCTAAGGCAGTGGATGTTGCAGTGTCGCTTGTGACAGAGTAGGGTTTAGAAATGAGGCGAACTGCTGTTAGCTGATGATACCGTACAGTTAAATAAAGATCAATGCAACTTTCAAGGTTTCGTGAATGAGTTAGGGAGTGCGTGTAAGTAATGAAACTGGAAAGTGAATGTACTAAAGAGCAAACTTATGACCTTTGAGAGAAATAAGATCAGGGAGTGCTTAATGAGGCTGGATAGTCAGGAGGTGTAGAATGTTAGTGCTTTCAAATATTTAGGTAGAGTGATAAGCAAAGATACAAGTTTAGAGAGGATGAAATGCATGAAAAGGTACAGTAGGGAAGGAACTTTGCTGGTTCACTGTGAGCAATGATAAAGAATACGGAAGCGAGCATTAAAAAAAAAAAAAAAAAAAAAAATCGCTTCATGACAGTACTGTGATCCCCACTGTGACGTATGAAGGTGAAGCTTGGACCTTATTATGAAGGACATAATTCAAGATTAAGAGCAGTGAAAATGAGTTATATGGGAGGAGTGTGAGGAGTTACGTGGACAGACAAACAGACAAATGAGGACGTGAAGTGGTAATGTGTTAAAAAGCAGAAAGAGAAATACTTTGAGATGAATGTGGAGAGGACAGAAAATAAGAAACTGACTAGGAGACTTTATGTGAAAGCTGTGGAGAGGGAAATGGGAGATGGACTCCTAGGATGAGGTAGAGAGATGGGGTGGAGAGGTATATGACTTAGTGGGTGTGAGTTGGAAAGAGAGTATCATGCTGGCAGAGGACAGAGTGACATGGCGTCTATTCGTTTGTGGCGTCGCCTTTCGGGACTAAGGCGTCTGGCGATAGATCGATAGGCAGACAGAAAAATAAAGTAAATAAATAAATGAATGAATAAGTAAATAAAAACAGATTCTTTACTTACAACACTGCTGCTCGTCAACACCCCCTAGGCAGTCCGATATACTGTCACAGCGGAACAGGTCAAGTATGCACGTGCCATCGTCACACTGGTATTCGTCAGGGGCACATTCCGGCGAGGTTGTGGCTGAGGGGTGAGGAGAGATGCATCAGACAGAGGTGTGACGTGTTTTACTGCTTTATTCTTGCTATCCCCCAGATGACTATATTTCAGAAGTCGTCGCCATATTGGTGTTCGTCAGGATCACTTTCGAGGGACAGTGTGTTTAGGGGTGAGGGGTTGGGAGGGGAGGTGCATTAGACAGATGTGTAAACTGACTGATAAATGGATGGGTAGCTATAGGGACTGATAAATAAACGGACTGACAGTCTTATAAATTATCTTCTGTACGGCATAGGTTGCTAGATATTACGATTTTCACTATGATGCCGTCTCAAGACAACATTTTTGAGTTTAGGACAGACCTTTCGAACTAGAGGAGTTAGAGATGAGCATCAATAACCCTTTAATACGTGATTTTCTTAACTTACTATAACCGTTTGGGAATACTGTAGCTTAAATAACAGGAACCAATTCGTCCTCGTTCCGACAAGGTTAAGACAGCTCACAATATACTCAAAATGCAGGAGAAGGGCATATTCCAGTAACCCTTGGACACTCCTACTCTTCTTCCTTAGTGATTTATAATGCATCCTAAAACTCGTTATTATCTTTCGTTTAAACTACACAGATTGAAGACCAATACAGCTTGCCGTCATTTTTCTATTATTTCCAATTTATACATTGTTCAGTCGGTATCAAAACTCCTGCAGCTTCTCCTGTTATGTTATCCACGGACTTTGAATATCACTCTGATGAATCTGTAGCAGCGGACACTGATGGCTTTATCTGGCCATGGATCAGTGTATTCAGTGTGGTTGGCTGCGGGTTTGTCACACTGGTTTTCAAAGTCCGTGGTGAGAAAAGCAAGTAAAGCGACAGGACTTTTAATGGCAGCTGTTCATGATAACTTTCCAACATGCCTGACCTTCCTATATCGTTTCTGAAATTTGCCTGTAATTTGGGCTGCAGGCTAATCAGATCCAGCAGTTGAGCTGTACCGTAAATGAGCATAAAAAAATTAAACATCGGCTTGCTTACACCTTCGCTCTCATAGTTATAATAATAAACTCATCATTAGAGTTCGGAATTCTGGGAAATAAAAAGGGGTAAAATGGGTTAGGATGAGCATTTGGACAATTACTGTAAGGTGAAGTTGTGATCGACTGGTTAGTGAAGTGTCTGCGGTTTGATCGGGTGTGTTCCAGGCTGGGGTAGGTAACGGTCTAATGATATTCATCACAAAAATACTCTCGCTAATATCATCACGCCATCTCTGAATGAAGTAGCCTTCACATGTAGGAATATTCATTACGAACGGTGGGTATTCGCACCGAAGTGATGGGGTGTGAAAGTGTGCGGCATGTAGTAGGACTGCTGGGCTTCAGGGAACAGTGAATTAAGTGGGTCATGTAGGGGTGATATGGGGTGATGTAGCCTACCTCAAAATATGGTTTTCTCTGAAAAGGCGTCCAGAGAATGTGACAAACTCGTGGAATGTATACCGGTAGGAAAACTTTTTTTTTTTTTTTTTTTCTCTCAGAACGAAACAATGCTGTTTTGACTTTTTTTAAAATTCCCACTCAGGTGGTATCTAAATGCCCTGGGTCACACCTCAGAAGCTGGTTCGTGCACTAATTACAGGTTACCTTCTTTTTTTCTTCCTTTTTAAATGAAAAGGAGAAAATGATGTATTTTCATTTGCGATAAACCGTATCCTTGCGTTTCCTGGCAGCGAGTATAGTCCAATAGACTATAGGCAAGCGAACTTGGCAACAATGAGTGAGGTGGCGCCATAAGATGCCCCTGCCTTTGAGTGGATAACAGTCTGGAAACAGACGGGTACCAAGTGTCAGCAGTGCCTAAAATGCTTGAATTATCGTGGATGTTTTACATACATGTCTATAATAATAACAAATGAAAATTTTGAACAGGACCCTGACTTTAAAAGCACGAAAAACTTTGAGCACCCTTATCTCAAAAGTTAGTTTTATTACTGTAAAATATATATATATAAATAAATATATATATATATATTAAAAAAAAAAAAAGGGTTCTTTGGGGAATTTTGATGCTGCCTGTTGTTTTCGAATAAGAAATGAAAGTAGGACAAACCTGTGCATAATTAAAGTCCCAGGTGCCTTGGGCAATTATGGATCTTTTATTTGGTGCACATTCTCTCATTTTTATGTAAATTTCGTCATTAATACAGTTTTTTAAGCTGATTCTAAATTTGAAGTTATTTTTTGGGATTTTTTTTTTAACGATTAGGTTAGATTAGTTAATAATAATAATAATAATTAGGTTAGTTAATAACAATAATAACAAATGATATTTAAGTATAACATTTTTTTTCAATAACCAAACACAATAAATCCATTTACTGTGTTACCTGCAAAACAGTTGAGTTGCAACAGCGCTCCCACTTTTAGGGAAATTTCACTAGATTGGAGAATTTGAATGATTTTAGTGACAAATCTAGGGAAATGGAAAAATTTTGGGAAATCTAGGGAAATCTTGGATCAGTATCAGAAAAAAAGTCCAAATTTCTGGAACGGGATACCACTGCCATCAAAAGGGGTGATTGAGTAAAGCTGATAAATCCTCTAAGTGCCTGTAGTTTTATCTCTACTCAGTCTAATCGTCTTGTGTTGCTCAAATAATCTAACAAGTGTCATACTGTCATTTGCCATGTCAAAGTGTTAATATACAGTACTTGTAAACCTGTTCTGTGATGGATGATGTTTAGTGGAAATGAGGCCACAGTATTTCTTTCTCCAAAGCATAATACCAAGCATTTCAGTGGAATTCTAACTTCTAATAATGTGTAATTTATTATGCTCTTATATTTCTCAATTCTTTTTCAATTAAGACATAAATGCTTACTCCAGTTTCCAAATAGGCAGCTATTTTTTTTTTCTATATATATCCTGCATATGTATTTCTACATAATATGTATGATTTTGACTGAAGATATATTGTATACCTATTTTTGTTTTCATTAACAGAATAACAAGGGTATTAAAAGCATGTACTCATGGTTCCACTTCATTGTAAGCTACTGTCTTTAGTTTTACTTTTTTCTAAGATGAGGAAATATCAGTTTTATGTACCTTTGTGGACGAATGAAAGTTATGCTATTTTATTTTTGATGTTTTATGAGTCACTGAAAGACATTATTCTTCTGCAAACCCATTTAAGATGGGGAGTTTCGTCAAAACAATGCAGTAGGCCTACCGTGTGATTTTTGCCAGTTGCTCATCAGAAGTATCCAAATAAGATTACAGAACCTGATAGAGAATTACGGTCATAGAAGTAGTAACGGGGATAGTAATTAAACAGTGCCAGTAGACAAAAAGGCAGTTACATGGTTTTGTGGAAATTGTCACCAGTCTAGGGAAATTTTCACATCTAACTGGGAAATCCTAGATTGGCAAAGTGGGAGCCCTGGTGGCAAGTGAGGGGTGGAGTGACGGCGGTCAGGTGAGGAATAAATGGGTGGACCACGGACGTTTGCGCCGTCACTCCACCCCTCACTGGCTACTCAACTGTTTTGCAGATAATGGAATAACTTGATCTTTTGAGTTTCGTTATTGTGAAATAAATGTTATACTGAAATATTATTTGTTATTATTATCAATTAACCTAACCTAATCTAACGTAACTTAAAAAAGATAATAATTTATCCCAGAGGACAAATTCAAATTTTGAATTGGCTTTAAAAACTGTATGTGACGAAATTTACGTAAAAATGAAAGAACGTTTACCAAACACAAGAGATACGTAAATTTTAGTGAAGGAAAATGTAAGCTCCCCCATCCCCCCGAAATATTATCATTTATTTTTACAGCATTGGCATTTCCATGAACATAAGTATTCACAAGTGTGTATTACACCGCCATACAAAAGTAGACTGACATAGGATTATATATAACGGTGTGAAAGCTGCTTTAAAAATGCTTATGAACAAAAACAAAAACAAAAATGATGGAGGAAAAGTGTTTACCGTATCGATATGAAAATGTGTCTAAAGGTTTATATATAAAATGTCCTTTAATACCAAATACTTTTAGCCAGACCGGATGATAATGTATGTTCTACATCTATGTCTAAACTCGGGCACAAAAAAATGTTAGGTTAGGTTAGATAAGTTTAGCTTAAGTTAGGATTTGTTTGGTAAGGTAAAGTTAGGTTAGGTGAGGATAGTAAGTAATGATATGGTTAGGTAAGGTAAGGCCAAGTTAGTTAGATTAGGTTTGTGTAAGTTAGTTCAGGTTAGATTTGGTTAATCAAGTTAAGATAGAGTTCGGCTCTCGGCTAGGTTTAGTTAGGTTTAGGCAAGTTAGGTTAGGCTAGGTCAGATAAAGTTAGGGTAAGTTAGGCTGGAACTGTCATTTTCCATCTTCGTTGTGGTCATAATGCTTACCTGGACAATTCTCCTCGTCGTCAGCCAAGGGACAGTCAACATAATTATCGCATACGTGGTGCTGAGGGATGCAGATAGGGTTGTCTGTGCACTTGTAGTAGCCTTCATTACAAGAGGCTGTGGGGAGGGAGAGAGAGGGAAGGTGAGGCACTTGTGTGTGTGTGTGTGTGTGTGTGTGTGAGAGAGAGAGAGAGAGAGAGAGAGAGAGAAAGCAGAACCATGAAACGACATCCCCTCTGATACGGGCCACATATTCTTCAAACCTTCGAAGTTCTAAAGCCAGGTAAGTGTCAGCATAAATTTATGTGTATTTTTCTTTACAGACGAGCTTCACATTCCCATACGCCTGTGGGATAGATGTGCGTATTTTTCTTTATACATACACCTGTGGGATAGATGTACTGTACGTATTTTACTTTATACATACACCTGTGGGATAGATGTGCGTATTTTTCTTTATACATACACCTGTGGGATAGATGTACTGTACGTATTTTACTTTATACATACACCTGTGGGATAGATGTGCGTATTTTTCTTTATACATACACCTGTGGGATAGATGTGCGTATTTTTCTTTATACATACACCTGTGGGATAGATGTGTGTATTTTTCTTTATACAGTACATACACCTGTGGGATAGATGTGCGTATTTAACTTTATACATACACCTGTGGGATAGATGTGTGTATTTTTCTTTATACATACACCTGTGGGATAGATGTGCGTATTTTTCTTTATACATACACCTGTGGGATAGATGTGCGTATTTAACTTTATACATACACCTGTGGGATAGATGTACTGTACGTATTTTTCTTTATACATACACCTGTGGGATAGATGTGCGTATTTTTCTTTCTACATACACCTGTGGGATAGATGTACGTATTTTACTTTATACATACACCTGTGGGATAGATGTGCGTATTTTTCTTTATACATACACCTGTGGGATAGATGTTAGTGCATCAGGTTGTGGGACTTCCGTACAACCATACCATCTAAGCACACTCTTCCATCCTTTCAACATAATTCTTTACGACACTACCTATTTTTCTATTCTTTTGTCCTTTACTGACTCAGCAGAAGCATATGAGCTTGGGACGACTCTAGTCAGTTCATCAGATATTGACTATATACTTTTTACCTTAACTTGGCCTAGACTCTCAGCATTTTGCAGCTTATTTCACATAGCTCAGTGACAAAGCAAGACAATGCTGCAGTCTTACATTCTTTTAACAGCACATCCTTGTGACTACCATTACATTCTAGTTTTATTTTATTAGATATTAGTATTCAAGATGAAGGGCCAGCAATTTTAGGACATGTAAGTCTTACTTGAGTGGCACTATGTGGGCAATAGGTGCCGTATTTTTTAGACTGAGAAGTTAGTGATGTATTTTTTATGCATGTGATGATATCAGAACATGGTTGACCTTTCTGTATTGTTGTTGTGATGTGGGATGCAGGCTGATCACATCTAACCGTTACAGGTGTTAGTAAATTAATGTCCCCACAAAGTTAGGATTTACTTACTCTTTCAGTTTTGCGAGTAATAATATGGACCTAAATCTCAACCTCTAATCGGATTGAAACTCTTATGGACCTCAAAACAACCCCAGCAATATGTACTCACTGCAATCGGCTTCGTCGTTGCCCTGGGGACAGTCATACTCGCCATCACACACCCAGCGAGATGGTATGCACTCAACCAAACCACAGTCGAACCCCGTGCACTCCCACAGCTGCGCGACGGCTGTAAGTGAGAAAAACAAGGGTTAGAATTCTGCCTATCGACTACACGAGAGAGAGAGAGAGAGAGAGAGAGAGAGACAGACAGACAGACAGACAGACAGACAGAGACAGAATGACAGACAAACAGACAGACAGAGACAGAGAGAATAGATTGGAAGAAAAAAGGGAATGAAGGATATGGTATGGATGGCTGGACGAAGAAAAGGAGGTAGGACAAGATGAAAGCAGGAAGGACCAGGTAGTGAAATTGTAAGACGAAGCAGAGGCAGGCCGACAGCCGGGTAGTGGATTATACGAAGGACGATGGCATGCTGGAAGAGGAGGCAGGGCGAGAATTAAGTGAAGGAGGGTTGTGGGATGGGAGGAAGGGTCGTTGATGGATGGGGATAGAAATGCCTGGAGGACGTTATTTCGGAGTAGTCATATAACCCTCCAATTACGCAAAAATTTATCTGCATGTCCCCAGCGAGACAAAAAATCGATAATCGATATGAATCGATCATAGACCTATAAGGATAGTAGTTACGTATCGTTCATAAAAGATCATCGGGAGTCAGGCAACAGACAGGCAGACGTGCAGAGAAAATGTTCCAGAATATAACCAAATCCTAAATTCGCACACAAAATTATACTCACCTCCTTGTGGTAATTATGACCTGTTTTTAAAGGAAAGACGAGGAAGGAGGAGTGTTGGATATTCCCATGACTCTCTTCCAGCAAAAACAAACATTTTGGTAAGAAAGGAGTATCATCATTAACTGTTAGTGCCGTTTGCAGGAAGGCCAGCAAGAGTGTAGAATCTTCTCACGCCATTAGTTCTTCCTGTAAACATCTTAGTTACGAGGGAAATATTATAATGAGTTAGTTTTTTAGTTGCAGGGACATGAAAAGTGTAAAACCTTTTCACGTCTCTTGCTCTTCCTGCCAAAACAAATGCTAGTTATGACAAGGAATTTGATTTCAAGTGTTCAGTTCAACTTTAGAGTCTTACCAGAGCTCGCCAAGAACAACAGTCCCAAAACTTTGTGCATTTTCACTCTGAGTAACTGCTCTCTGTCGTCAGTCACCTTGGCGTCAGTCACTTAAATACTCAAAGCCTTGATAGCACATGGCATTTCCTTACGAATTTGGACTCCAGGTAATAAGAATCATATTGTGTGTGGTTTTCAGAGTCAGAATGGGCTCTATGGCTGGTTATTGGTGTCAGCTGCAGGGATCTCATGTAACTGAGTTTGCTGTACATTTTCCCAAAGCGTGACGGATAATATAATCACACAAATATGAAAAACTCATTGTGAAATGACGGTACAATTATAAACTCATTTTTTGTATTCCAACTGTAATTTTTCCATGTCAGCCCTTAAAAATAATATACATTTGTATTTTTATAACCCGCTCACTACGAGAAGTCGTTCTGAGATTAACAGAATCGTATTGTGGTATCAGTATAAAAACATAATCGTACTGAAGTCATAAACCCCTTCAAGCCGGTGTTTTTTTTTTTTTTTTCTGTAATCAGCAGACATTTGCATTCAGCAATGAAAGTACGTCTTATGAGGTTCGTGTTTAGGAATTATGTATTTAAACCTTCCAGTCCGAAGTCTACACTAATCTAAATTAAATCATTTGAACGCAGCAGAAACATAACTGAAAAATACCAAACGATGACCGCTATAAACAAACAAACGATGAACGATTTAGATGGCTGCTTAAACATTACATCATCATCGTCATCATTATCATCATCATCATCATCTTCTTCTTCTTCTTCTTCTTCTGATTTATTCCTGCTGCTGTCTGGTGATACTACCCTGCTTAGGCGAGGCCTTACGTGGTAAAGGGGTTTGTGGATTCAGCACATCTTGGAAGAATTAGGTGGGGTTGGGGGAGAGGAGTGGGCAGGATGGGCTGATGGCCGTGGGTGGTGGGGCATGCCAGGGGTGGTATATGCTATTAAGATGGCTGTTGTAGGTAGGCCGGAAAGGTGCTAGTCAAAGGTGGGGAGAATAAAATGAGCGAGATTAGAGGAAAGAGTGGGTGGGGTGGAATAATATGGTGGCAGTGGGTGGTGGGGTAGGTGGGCTGAGTGCATCTTATGGAGATGGGCGTTGTAGGAGGGGCGACATTGGAGGTAGAAATAAATTTCCCTTAGAAGTTTGTAGTTTGTAGGATAGAGTGGGCGGGATGGACTTAGATAATGGTTGGGTGATGCGTCAGGGCGGGATCAGTACACCCTGATATGTTGGACGCATATGTTTGTTAGTAAGAACTTGACGATTGTTGAGTTCAAAGTTTTCCCCAGCAGCAACAACAAAACTTAACAGTAAGCACGCCACACTCTCATATATCTGCTTTCTCCTTCCACTACTCTATTTTTACTATTACTTAGCCTAAAATTGCCATCTCTCCATCTTGCATGTTGAGCTGTAACAATAGTTTAACATAAGAATATGATCCTAGTTACAAAAAAAAAAAAAAAAGTGCTATGGAAAGAATGTAGAACAATAGCAATTGCTTTTTTTTTTTTTGCCACCGAGTTACGTGAAATAACCCTCCAAAGGACGAAAATTTAGGCCAGGTTAGGGTTAAAGAACTATAGTAGTGACTCGTGCAACATCATGCTAAAGAGCGTATTCAGAACTGTAAAAGGCTATGTTCCAAAAGGCAGACCTGCTCGGCCTAAAATACTGTGAGAGAAGGGAATGGATGGTGTAAAAAGAAAAAAAAGTGAGAGGGGGGAATGGAAAACGGAGTGGTCTACCAAACGATTCTTCAAGGATTTTCGATTTTTTATTTTTATATCTGAATTGATCTGTGAAAAGGTGTATACTGTTAGTTATGTTACAGGCACTGATAAATAGGGATGGGGCTGGGTGGTTTTAGGTACTTAAAAACCAAATAAAAAAAGCTGAATAAATAAATTGGATACGTCCATGCTGTACAGTAACCAACAAAAGTCCAGTCACTTTTCATGCTCCTCTCTCTCTCTCTCTCTCTCTCTCTCTCTGGACTTTGACAATCGTATAGCAACTGACAATGCCAATTTTATCTGGGCATTAGTTAACATCGTCACTGTTGCTCGCTTCGGACTCGGAAAGAAAATTATAATTGGTGAGAGACCTTTTGTTGGCGATTCGACTCTGACCTGATTGTGCGGCGCCTGGCAACACTCTGACCTTGTATGGGGTCACTGTGCCAGCGTGGGTGTGGGTGAGGCTGGGATGTGATAGAGCGTGTGTGGCTGTTGTGCGGTGTGGGTGTAGGCGTGGGTGTGACTGTGGGTGTGGGTGTGCCTGTGGTGGGGTGCGGGTGTGGTGGAATGGATGTGAGCGTGAGTGAGTGGAGTAGGTATGAATGTGTCGGTCTGAGCGTGGGTGTGGTGGAGCGGGTGTGAGTGGGTGTGGTGAAATGGATGTGAGTGAGGGTGTGGTGAAGTGGGTGTGGATGTGCTGGAGTGGGTGTGGGTGTGATGGGATGTGGGTGTGGGAATGCATGTGGATGTGAGTGTGGGTGTGTTGGGATGTGGGTATGGGTGTCGTGGAGTGAATGTGGATATCGGTATGGAGCAGTATGGGTGAGCGAGGTGGGATGTGAGTGTGTGGTAGAGTGTGGGTGTGGTGAGAGGCGGGTGTGGGTACAGGGGTGGTGGGGAGTTGGTGTGGGCATGGAGGTGGTGTAGTGTGGGTGTGGTGAGGTGTGGGTGTGGGTATGGGAGTGGTGAGGCGTGGGTGTGGGTAGGGGATGGTGGGGTGTGGGTGTGGGTATGGGAGTGGTAGGGTGTGGGTGTGGATATGGGAGTGGTGAGGTGTGGGTGTGAGTAGGGAGTGGTGGAGTGTCGGTGTGGGTATGGGAGTGATGGGGTGTGGGTGTGGGTATGGGAGTGGTGGGGTGTGGGTATGAGTAGGGGGATGGTGGGGCGTGGGTGTTGGTAGGGGGGTGATGGGGTGTGGGTGTGGTTAGGGGGTGTTGGGGTGTGGGTATGGGTATGGGAGTGGTCGGGTGTGGGTATGGGTATGGGAGTGGTGGGGTGTGGGTGTGAGTACGGGGGTGGTGGGGTGTGGGTGTGGGTATGGGAGTGGTGGGGTGAGGGTATGAGTAGCGGGATGGTGGGGCGTGGGTGTTGGTAGTGGGATGGTGGGGTGTGGGTGTGGGTATGGGAGTGGTGGGGTGTGGATGTGGGTATGGGAGTGGTGAGGTGTTGGTGTGAGTAGGGGTGGTGGGGTGTGGGTGTGGGTAGGGGGTGGTGGGGTGTGGGTGTGGGTATGGGAGTGGTGGGGTGTGGGTGAGTAGGGGGTGATGGGGTGTAGGTGTGAGTAGGGGGGTGGTAGGGTGTCGGTGTGGGTATGAGAGTAGTGGGGTGTGGGTGTGGGTATGGGAGTGGTGGGGTGTGGGTGTGAGTAGGGGGGTGGTGGGGTGTGGGTGTGGGTATGGGAGTGCTTGGGTGTGGGTGTGGGTATGGGAATGCTGGGGTGTGGGTGTGAGTAGGGTGTGGTGGGGTATGGATGTGAGTAGGGGGATGGTGGGGTGTGGGTGTGGGTATGGGAGTGGTGGGGTGTGGGTGTGAGTAGGGGGTGTTGGGGTATGGATTTGAGTAGGGGGATGGTGGGGTGTGGGTGTGGGTATTGGAGTGGTGGGGTGTGGGTGTGAGGAGGAGGATGGTGAAGCATGGGTGTTGGTAGGGTGGTGGTGGGGTGTGGGTAGGGTGTGGTGTGGTGTGGGTGTGGGTACGAGTGTGGTGGGGTGTGGGTGTGGGTACGGGGGTGGAGGATGTGGGTGTAGGTACGGGGGTTGTGGGGTGTGGGTGTTGGTACGAGGGTGGTGGAATGTTGGTATGCGTTGTGGTGGGGTGTGGGTATGGGTGGTGGTGGGGTGTTAAGATAGCGGTAGTGGTGTGTAGTAGGGTGTGGGTATAGAATATAGATGGTAGTGGGATGTTGGTATGGGTGGTAATGGGGGAGGTGAGGTGTAAGTATGGGGGTGGTGGGGTGTGGGTATGGGGTGGTAGAATGTGGTGAGGTGTGGGTGAGGGTGTGGGTGGTGATGGGGGTGGTGAGGTGCAAGTATAGGGGTGGTGGGGTGTGGGTATGGGGTGGTAGAATGTGGTGAGATGTGGGTGAGGGTGGGGTATGGGTGTCAGTGTGGTGGGATGTGGGTGTGATTGATAGGGTGTGGGTAAGGGTGTGGGTGTGGGTGAGTGTGGGGGTGGTAGGGTATGGTGGGGTGTGGGTGAGGGTAAGGGTGTGGTGAAATGGTTGTTCTACTGTGGGTGTGGGAGTCATAGAGCGAATGTGGTGTCGTCGTGTGAGTGAGCAGGTGGTGAGATAACAGTGGTGAGATGAACTGCAGAAATAACTGGCATGGTCTGACAGCGCTCATCACCCCGCCAACGCCTGTTTATGATATTGTGCAGTAGTTAACTCCTCTTTCTTGCCAAATGAATAGTTTTACGGCATCACACAGTCAAGTAATCATACGTTCACAGTTTGACCTTTTGCACAATTTCAGAGATACCTCCACAAACTCCGATAAAATTTATGATTTATTTCTGCATTCGGATCTGGATCCTTCTCAAAATCTAGTTAGCTTTTCTTTGACCCACCGCCAACCTGTCCAGTAGATTTCCTTGAAATCCAATAATAACTCTTTGAGATATCTTGTACACAAACGTATAGACAAGAGTGAATACATAACCTCTGTCCAGCTTCGTTGGCGGAGGTAGTGATGTACACATGCATCTCTTCACTACCATTTTTTTTTATAATGTATATGGGACATGCGTATATTCTTGTGTGTTATTTGTGGGTTGTGTTCTAGCCATAGCAGGGGAGAAAAAAAAATTGTGACGTTGGCGGAAAGGAATGGGTGAGGTGGTTGGAATGGGAGGCGGTGATAGTGGGTGGTGGGGCAGGGCGGGACGACTACACCCTCTGAAGATGGATGTTGCATGAAGGGTGGCATGAATTTTTTTTTTTTAAGTTTTATGTACGGAGCAAAAGAAACTGGGGTGAGTGGAGAGGAGTAGGCAGGATGGCCGTGACAGTGATGGGAGGTGGGACAAGGTGAAACACTTACGCCCTGTAAAGACAGGTACTCAATGAGGAGCTGTGTGAATAGATTTGTAGGTATATAAGCTTCGTGATCTTAAATGGGACCTGGATTTGTAAAGCGAGGGTTACGTGTCGTAGTCTGTGACAATGTTTGTTGGATGGTTTCCTTGTTTATGTTGGTGTCTGCCATTTTACATCCCTCAAAACTGTATCACAACCCTTGGGTTCAATTTACATCTCTCAAAAATGTATCACAACGCCTGGGTTCAGTTTACACCCCTCAAATCTGTATCACAACCCTTGGGTTCAGTTTACATCCCTCAAAACTGTTTCACAACTCTTGGGTTCAGTTTACATCCCTCAAAACTGTGTCACAACTCTTGTGTTCAGTTCACATCCCTCAAAACTGTATCACAACTCTTGGGTTCAGTTTACATCCCTCAAAACTGTATCACAACTCTTGGGTTCAGTTTACATCCCTCAAAACTGTATCACAACTCTTGGGTTCAGTTTACATCCCTCAAAACTGTATCACAACTCTTGGGTTCAGTTTACATCCCTCAAAAATGTATCAATTCCAGGGTTCGATAATTATGGAAATGCGAAAAATCCCCAGGCATAGATGGGTTTATTACATCGGGGAACATCAGATTTACATGCTTCATTGTGCTATGCTATGTATTTTCAGAGCTTTAATCAATACAAAGAGTAATATTTCCACTACCATCACCATGCTTCGTTCACGTTTAAAAATGCTGGAGCTTGAGATGGCCAAATACTTTCATTTCTTTTCTTTTCTTTTTTCATTTTTTTTTTTTTTTTAAGAGGTGTTCCATACAAAATATTGGCCAAGCATGTTGTGTCAAGGCCCGACAATTGTTCTTGCCTATAAAATTCATTTCTTCCCTAACTAAACTTTCCTTGTCTCACTCCTACCTTCTGACTTAGTAGCGAAGCCCACAACATGTTCGCGTTTTTTCCTTGTCAGGCACTCACACATACCCAGCCCTGGAAATGTGTGTGTGTGTGTGTGTGTGTGTGTGTGTGTGTGTGTGTGTGTGTGTGTGTGTGTGTGTGTGTGTGTGTATGTGTGTGTGTGTGTGTGTGTGTGTTCTTACCTAATTGTTCTTACCTAATTGTATCTTTACAGGAATGAGTCAAGTGGATGAGTTTGAGAGAGTGTGTAAGAAACGGAATCTAAAGGTGAATGTAGGGAAGAGTAAATGATGGTCTTTGAGAGAGGTGAAGTCAGTGAATGTACAGCGAGGTTGGATGGTGAGGAATTGGAAAATGTGAGTACGTTTAAGTACTTGGGTAGTGTGATGAGTAAGGATGGAGGTTTGGAGGGTGAAGTGCTTGAAAGGGTACAGCAGGGAAGAAAGGTTGCTGGTTCCTTGAAAGCAGTGATAAGAAACAGGGAAGTGAGCATGGAAGTGAAAAAGTTACTACATGACAGTATTGTGATACCAACTCTAACGTACGGAAGTGAAGCTTGGACATTGTTGGAAGGACACAAGTCAAGAATGAGAGCAGTGGAAATGAGTTATTTAAGAGGAGCCTGTGGAGTCACGTGGAGAGACAGGCTGACGAATGAGGATATAAAGAAGCGTTGTGGTGTGGATGTGGACGTGATAGGAAGCGTTATGAGGAACACACTGAGGTGGTTTGGCCATGTGGAGAGGATGGAGGATGAAAGACTGACGAAGAGAGTGTATGTGAGTGAGGTGGAGGGGGGAAGAGGGAGGGGGAGGCCGAGGATGAGATGGAGCGATAGGGTGGAGAGGGGGGTGTGAGTTGGGAGCAGGGCAGTGAAATGGCGGGGGACAGGGCGACTTCGAGGCGATTTGTTTGTGGCCACCCCAAACGGGATTGAGGCGTCTGGCAATACATAGATGGATAGATAGTCAAGCTCGTACTGTCCCGTGTCTTAAATCATATGTATCGTACATATCCTTAAATTTGTGAATTGTTTTGGCACACACTATTTCATTCGGTAGTGCATTCCATTGATCAATTGCTCTGTTTGGGAAACTGAATTTCCTTACGTCTTTATCACCTCTCTTCTTATGCATTTTTTTGCAGTGTCCTCTTGCTGATGCTTCTCCATATGTTAAGTAATTATTTATGTCTATTTTCTCCTTTCCTGATATGCACTTATATAGCATTATCATGTCACCTCTTTTCCTTCTCTCCTGTAGTGTTGGTAGATTCAGTTTATTTAGTCTTTCTTCGTAGTTTAGGTCCCTTAAGCTTGGCATCCATCTTGTAGCGGCCCTTTGAACTTTTTCAATCTTGTCTATATGCTTTTTGAGATGAGGACTCCAGACTACTGATCCATATTCCAGGGTTGGTCTAATGAATGATGTTATTATCCTTCTTAGCATGTCTTCATTTATGTATGTGAATGCTATTCTCATATTTGCAAGCAGTGTATACATGTTCCGTACCTTCTCGCTGATGTGTTCAGCCGGAGATAGTCTGTTATTGATAATCACACCTAGGTCTTTCTCTCTTTCTGATGTGTATAGGGTTTTATTTCCTAACTTATAATCCCAATCAGGTCTTTTTCCACTTTTACCAAACTTGATTACATGACACTTGTCCACATTGAATTCCATTTGCCATGTACTACTCCATTCATGAAGTTTATTTAACTCTTCTTTTAGCTCCCTACAAGAGTCTGTGCTAGTAATTCTCCTTTGTATTTTTGCATCATCTGCAAACATATTCAGATAGCTCTCATCTCCAGTGTTACTGTTTATATCATTTATATACACTAAAAACATGATTGGTGCCAGCACCGAACCCTGTGGTACTCCACTAGTCACTTCTTTCCATGATGAGTAGTTTCCTCTTAGTACTGTCCTCATTTCTCTTTTTATGAGAAAGTCTTGCATCCAACAAAACAGTTTGCCTCGAATTCCTCCTTGATGGTACAGTTTCCATAAAAGTCTTTGGTGTGGTACTGTGTCAAAAGTTTTCTTGAAATCTAAATAGATACTGTCCACCCATCCTTCCCTTTCCTGTATTGTGTTTGTTACTCTGTCATAGTAGCTCAACAGATTAGTAACACATGATTTTCCTTTTCTGAAACCAAACTGTCTTTCTGTTATCATACTGTGTTCTTCTAGATGATTTACCCAAGCTTTTCTTATAAGTTTTTCTAATACCTTGCTTACAACACTGGTTAGTGATACTGGTCGGTAGTTGAGAGGATTTTGTCTATTTCCTTTCTTGAATAAGGGGACTATATTTGCTTTTTTCCAAATATCAGATAGTTTCCCTTGACTCAAGGATTTCTTGAAAATTAAAAATAATGGTTTACTTAACTCCTTTGCACATTCTCGTAATACCCAACATGAAATTTCATCAGGACCACTTGCTTTTCCTCTGTCTAATCTACTTAACTCCTCCTGTATTACTTTTTCTGCTATTTGTATATCTGGTAGTATGTGTGGACATGCGTGTTCCACATAGTCCCTCTCAAAATTTTTTTCTTCTGTAAAAACTAATTGGAAATTCTTATTTAGTGCTTCACAAATATCTTTCTCTTGTGTATAAGTGATTCCCTCGTCCGTAATGGATTGTATTATATCTTTTACTTTGGTTTTGCTTCTGATATAGCTGTACAACAGCTTTGGTTGATCACTACTTTTATTTATTATATCCTCCTCAAACTGTTTTTGGACCTCCCTCCTTATTCTTGTAGAGTCGTTTCTTGCCTGTTTGTAATTATTATACGCCCTTTCACTATTGTGTCTTCTGTATCTATTCCACAACAAATCTCTTCTTTCGTTTGATTTTTTACATTCTGTATTGAACCATTTCTGTATTTCTTATCTGCTTCTTTGTGCTGTGGGATGTACTTCTGGACTCCTATTTCATAAAATTCACAAAATTTTTTATATACAGCATTTAAATCTTGTCCTCTAAGCTCATTTTCCCAATCAACTTCTAAGAAATACTTCTTTAGGTCTTGATAATTTCCCTTTTTATAGTTTAGGCTCTTTTTGTAACTGTCATTGCTGTTTACTATGTCATATGCTATCCTGAAGTTATAATTTAGTACTGCATGATCGCTTTTGCCGAGTGGAGGGTGATATATTAAACTGTCAATGTCATTTTCTTGCCTAGTAAATATTAGATCTAGCACTGAAGGTACCATCAAGTTCTCTTTTTCTGGTGGTCTCCCTCACATGTTGCATTAAGAAAAACTCTTGTACGAGATCCAGGAGCTTTTGGTCCCAACAGCTTTCTTGGCTATTTATATCTAGAGTATTCCAATTTATTTTTGTATTGAAGTCCCCAGTTAGTATAATTCTTTCCGATTTCTCTTCCATTTTATGTAGCAATGATCTTATACTCTGAACTGTACTCTCTGCCAGGTCCTCATATTCGTCTCTGTCCCATGTGTTTGATCTGGGTGTCATGTACAAATTGGCTACAATTACTTTACCTTCAGATGTGTCTATCTCTACTGCAATCAGTTCTACTTGTGATGGTATATCTAGTTTTATTTCCTTGACTTTTAGATTTTTCTTAATTAATATTATAATTCCTCCTCCTTTTTTAAAATTTCTGTCTCTTCTCCATATATTGTATTCCTCTAAGTTTAGTATGTCATTGGATATCCTTGGTGTTAATTTTGTTTCGGTTAGGCATATTATTTGTGGTTCATTTTCTCTGACATAATCATTCATCTCTAGTAATTTAGATACCATTCCATCCACATTTGAGTACATCAACTTTATCATCTTGTTTATATACTTGTCATGACATAGTTCTACTACCTTCCCCCTTTTTCTTCCATCCTGTTTGTGTACCACTTTCGTACCTGCAATCCTATTACTTTGTAAAAAAAAATTTCTTCTCCTCTTCTGATCTTCCCTCATTTTTTGTTTTTGCTTCCTCCCTTTTCTCTTTCAGCAATTCCAGTTCCTCTTGTGTTAGGCATCTTTTTATCCATATATTTTTGAACTCCTCTTTTTCCATAAGATTCTTTGCATTTTTTAGTATCTTTTCCACAGTGTTTACACTCTGGAAAGTCACCTTTAGAGGTCTTGTCTTGCTTTTCTCATATTTCCCTAACCTTTTGTGTTCCTCTATGTCTTTACTACAGATTTCCTCTGATACTTCTTTCAGTAAGCTCATTACATTTGCCATCTCCTTTTTGTCTCTAGTGATCTTGTTTTTAACTTCTTCCTCTTCTATACCAGTGATTACTATATATTTATTTATCTCTACTAAATCTCTGACTAACTTTGGATTGTTTTGGATTATTCTTTTCACTTCCTTTTTAATGCTTTTTTCCTCCACCCTTGTTTCTAAGTCTTTCTTAATTTCACCATTTCAGCATACGTGACTTCTACATCATTTTTGTAGCTTTGCACAGCTTCACTCGCCTGTGTTATCTTCTCCTCAATATCACTGCTCTGGTCCATAAGACTGCTTCCGTGCCTAATTGTCTCTGTGTTATTTGTAAACTCTTCCATAATACTCTCGTGATTGACTACTGTACTTGCCATTTCACTCACTTTCTTCCTAAGCATACTCAATTCCACTGTTAGTTCACTGATGGTTGTGTCTTTCTTATTGGCCTCCCTTCCTAGTTTTTCTATCTCTTCCTTTTGCAAGTGCATTTGCTTCTTTATTTCATCAATTTCATTTTTGAAAGCCATTTCTAGTTTGTGTACACGTTCAACCAGTCTATTGTGAGTCTCCACTTCAACCAGTTCTTGGTAGAAATCATCATTTTGCTTTTTACTTTTATCCCTTTTCTTTTTCAAATTTGTTTTACTGAAGTATGTATCCATTTTGCAATACTAAATGAACAGAGTATGTACTCTACTTACAGAGTATGTACACTTTCCCCGTGTTGCTGTAGTCTAAACAAACCTAGCTGACTCAGCGCATCGTGGTTCTTTGTTCTGTTTGAACCAGTCTTATTTAAACTTATTATTTCTTTTCCTTTTAATAATGAAAAATCATTTAGTCTAACCTGGTACAGAGCTTGACTCATTCAAAGATACTAATTTAGGTAATGCCACTGGCCGTGTTGGTCTGGTCCGGAGCGCCGATGACGGACGTCTACCTCCGATGACTCCCTCTGTGTGTGTGTGTGTGTGTGTGTGACAAAAATCTACCTAACAAAGGCGTCATCATATAACGAGAGATAAAGGAGACTGTTCCAACACTTTCAGGAAGGGACTCCATTTTTAACTTCACTCCAACGACCTAAAGTATAATTTTGGTTCCTGTTACCTTCAGACTACATTATTAGACTTAGCAGAGCACCCTAGTGGTGTTGGGATTAATGAATGCTCTAATTAACACTTGCAGCTTGAAGAATCCCTCCTATTCAAAATAAAATCGTCTTTGGCAACAGGACGAAAAGAACGAATACGTCATCGGACTGATGGGGTTAGGCTGAATAAAATCATCTGGCTGTAGCAAGACCAAATTAAATAAGATGAGGAGCTGGTGAGACGCCTTCATATGGTGCCATCGATATAACCTTGGGGGTCAGTGCAGTGTTATACAAACGTCCCTCAGCTACTTCCCTATCCCCCAAAAGGAGGATGGAGACCTGCAGAAGGGCAAGTGTAGCCTGTAGTCCATCGGGTTCACGTTTTAAATGAGCCTGGGACCACCTGAGCTAGTCACGAGAAAAACACAAATGAATGTATAGCCGTAGTTCTTAATATGTCAATGAACTTTGGGAAATACGCTGCAAAAGGACGATAATCTCTGCCTAGTTCAAACGAACGAGCTATAGAAACATTTGCCAACAGCTTTATAACCATTACCTCTAGTATGATTTGGCCGATCCACTATGAATTTCTTTTCGACTCCTATATTATCATGTCCATTAATATTTTTGCATAAATGGATTGAATCCTCTTATAGTGAACATATTAATATGTTTCTAGAAATTTCTCATGTGGTTTATTTCTCAATCTAGGTATCATTTTTGTTCCCCTTCTCTGTATTCCCAAGCTTTCCCTTTCAAGATCAAGTGACCAGAACTGGTCACAATATTCTAAGTGTGGACAGACTAGGATTTTAAACAAGGCGAGGATGATTTATATATATATATATATATATATATATATATATATATATATATATATATATATATATATATATATATATATATGCGCAAAATGACCACAAGAGAAATGAAAATAATATATATATGCAAACTGACGACAGCAGAAATGAATAAAGACAGTAATAAAATACTGCAAATAGGTTCTCCCCTACCCACTACACTCTCCGGCATATGATCAACAGAAAGCAAGTGAAGGTGAGACAAGGGTAGAAGGGTGAGAATAAACAAGTTTAAGGTGGATCTGAGAGAGGTAGGTAGGGCGATTTAGAGTTAGGGAGGGTAAGTATGGGGAGGTGAGGCAGGGTTTGGAAGGGTGAGCCAGAGGTAGGCAGAGTGAGGCAGGGTTAAGACGCGTGGCTTAGAAAGGGTTAAAGGGAGGGAGGATGCAGCAAAGGGAAGCAGTACTATGGAGTCAGTGATGGTAAGTAAAGCACTGAAGGTGGTTTTACCTTTATTACGAAGACGTATTATTTTTGTCGTTCTATCTCCAGACAATCTTATTCCGCCTGGAGAAAACTTTGCAACTGTTGTGGTCTTCATTAACCTTTTCACAACCAGAGGTCCCTCTACACTGAACAAAAGAGTCTGGTGATAGGGATTAAAAAATGCATCATTCTGAAAAACGTGAAAAGAAAAAAGAAATAAATTCTTACCAACTGTTGCTAGAATATGGACGTCCCAAAATTACACTGTTAAGAGTACTGATAATGAAACGTGACTGGCAAGAAGAAAATAAAAATAACTGCCTTATCTTTCTGCCCTATATATAACGTCCCGCTGAACATCCACAAGTCATACTACAGCAAAAAATACCTGAATTCAAAGGTTGTGTTCTTCTGTAAGCCTAAGGCAAATTCAGCCGTATAGAGGAAGTGTTTGCGTAGTTCTTTTGAGTCTCAGGATTTCATTAATATTATACCATTTTTACCTTTACTTGTCCCACATTTCCTTCCTTTTGCAACTTATTTCATGTAGCTTTGTGACAGAAAAAAGCAATACTATGACACTACATCATTTACATTGCACTTCTCGTAACTAACATCATTATTCCAACGGTAATCTTTTACAACTCAGCACTCAAGATGGAGAGATGGCAATTTTAGGCCAGGTTCGAGCAGAAAGAGAACAGTAACGATGCTCTCATTAATGGGTCAAGAAGGTTCCCCAGCACCTCCTCCTTACCAGTTTTATGTTGTTTATGCAGTCCATTTCGGGATTTGATGATGGAGAGGGACACCTTCATGTGGTGGCACCGTTATAGTCTGGCGATGCAGCTTCCCAGTTAAACAAAAGTCCTTCACATCCCTCCCTATCACGCAAAGAGAAGATGGGGAACTGTGGAAGAAGGGTAACTTTGGCCTGCAGTCCACCGGCTTGACATTTAAAAGTCTTTGGGTGCAACTACTACTATTACAAGTATGTCGTTTTTTAAGAAATATCATAAATGAGAGTATCGGAGATGTAATATATAAAATAAATCGCTAGGAAAGAGGTGTTACAAAGTCTCAAAGCTGGCGGGAATACAGGCCTTTATCCGTAATTTATTGTCATTTCATGATCTCGCACAATTTTGGCATATATATATATATATATATATATATATATATATATATATATATATATATATATATATATATCGGCATCTCCTTGCTACAGTCAATGGTTTACTCTTCTTTAAGTCTTTCAGTATGGTGACGTCTTATTACAGTATATTCTTGCTGACTCCAAATGACTTTATTCAACACTGGTAGGGATTCATTCGCACCAAACGAAGTAAGCTCCTTCTCAAAAAGATTCTCCTAACTTCTTAGGCCTAACGAAATCCCCTGGAAGCAGCAAAAAAAATCACATACACACACACACACACACACACCATACACACACACACACACACACACACACACACACACACACACACACGTTATCGGATTAAAGGACACAGAGACACACGTTATCGGATTAAAGGACACACACACACACACACACACACACACACACACACACTCACACACACACACACACACACACACACACACGTTATCGGATTGAAGGACACACACACACACACACACACACACACGTTATCGGATTGAAGGACACACACACACACACACACACACACACACACACACACACACACGTTATCGGACTGAAGTGGTTAATCAAGCTATCACTAAACGATTATTTTCATATAAATATTTACTATATTACTAAAGGGATTAAAAAACTCCCTACCTGACCTCTCCAGTTTAAAATTTTTCTCTGGAGCTCAATAAATTAGTCTAGAGAAGGCAAGAAGTAATGAGGTTATCCCCTTCACTAGGAGTACTTCTAGCCGCTTCCTATTACTGTATATTTAACTTTTAAAAAATGTCTCGCAATGAAAAGGTTAATGAAGGCTACATTTAACCTTCCCTAGTTTAACGATATATTCCAAGGCTGAATAAAATCTCTCGTGGTTCCAAGAATAAAATACAATATACGTTCTTGGGTTGAACGGGGAACCCTCTGAATCTGGTGACGTACTTTTGAAAGAGGATGAAACCGATTCTGTCCGTCTATCGCTCACTAAAGATCTGCGAACGCGTTGTAACACTGGCATAGACTCTGGCGTCCTCAGGGAAGTCACACCACACTATGCCATCCTCTCACACCACACCGCAAAATATCATCCACCCACACCACACCACACATCACAACATACCACCCTCTCACACCACACCACACCAGATCACCCTCCCACACACACCACACCGCATCTAGTACTTTTGTACTTGTATTTACTGTTAGAATCAGTGGTAAGTGTGGATGCTCGTCATCCACTCACTTCACAAGGTCACATAGCTCTGTCTACTTCTTCCTTCATGTATCGTACTTGTAGTTAAGTATTATATCGTAGTCGTAGCCGAACTGTTATAACAGTGAGTTGATTTGTAGGAGATAATGTCAGTTGTACTTGTCATCGATGACAGGAGAAAGATAGAGATGAGTCTGCTGTTTGATTGTAGTTTATTTTCTTCAAAGGGAATATCTCAAGAGTAATATAGTCTCGCAGAGCGTAATGAGATGTGAGTTACTGGCTAACCCGCGCGCCTGCCTTTTTCCCCACCGTGCCTCTCTCTTTCTCCTAGACCCCCTTCTTGCTTCTCTCTCCTAACTCCTGCCTGCTACCTCCTTCTCTCTCGTATATGAGTGATTGTGTCACGTGTAAGGTACGATTGAGTGGAATTTTCTCGATCCTGGTGACTTTCCAATCAGGCATCACACCTGCTGTCTATGGTATTCCTTAAAGAGAATGTACGAACGCCATTTCCTTCAGCCCTAGCCATGACTTTCACTTAACCTCTACATTACATATGTACGTTACTAGCTATTATGTATTGTATTATGATATTTGAGTCCTGCCATCGCTCGGTCATGCCCTGCTGGCGAACCTATAACAGCATGTAGCAACTAATTACATTCTAATCTATTAATACATGGTATTCATTATAATATTGTAGAGACAATATTCATAACAATATTGAAGACATAATAATATTGTAGAAATATATTATATTGTATGTATAATGGTGTTAATACATGGTAGTAAAATTGAATACAGAATATTGTATAATATATCGTAGTAATTTATTGGCACAAATGTGTGTGTACAACAGACATACACATATATTTATGAAATGGCAGCACCATGCCAAGACTATAGTAAGAGTCATTAATATATATATACACGAGATATAATAATATTGTTATATGAATTGGATACATGTATATCAGATAACATTAATTCATGATTAGATTAATATTATACCTGTATAATATGTTACCCCATAATTTTTTCATATTTACATAATATACACATTTCACTCAGGGGGTCTCACTTGAATGTTTACACTTCCTCCCGTAAATAATGACTCCAAGTTTGCAGTCCTTGCTTGCATTCTGTGCATCGCCAGTAGTAATATACCAAATACAATGGAGAAGATTATGAAGACAGTTGGAGCTGGGCCATAATATGTGTTGAACATACTTATACTCAATTCCCCCCAGGGTTTCATTGTTTCATTGATTAATTGCATAGTTTCAAACTTTGATGAAGTCAACTTAATACTTTTGCTCATGTTTAAATCCATCTCAGATAGTGGTTGGAAGTATTTGTGTGTGTGATTGAGGATGTCATAGTGACTGTTTGTAGCCAAGGTGGACAAAGATGGTGTAAGTACAGCACGATTGTCAGGTGCTATGTATAATCCTGATGCTGAAGTATGAGATGGTGGTGTATCTGGACAAATTATGAAAACTGATGTGTTATGAGTGAAGTAGAAAAACAGTGAATGCCCAGTGCGTTGATGATGTGTAAGTTTATCTGGAGCAAATGTGAAGCTGCAATGCTGATGAATGTCATGATTTCTTATGATAGCCATTTCACAAGGGACTGTTCCAGTAGGCTGAAACGTGAAAACGTACGCAGGACAAAGGTGAACAGCATGTAAGGATGTACGACACTTCCGTTCAATCGTTGATTCACTAGCGAAAGTGACAGTGTCCTGTCTCTTGGAGACAATGATGACTTCGGTGTCTATGTTGATGTTGATGATGATCAAGTGTCATTATTCTTAGAAGGAAAAGGGTATATTTGATAGACTTTGAACAGAATATCTGTTATGAATGGTACATGAACTATAACTGATGTTGGTGTTAGAGTCGCTTCTAAGTATGGATAATATAGCATGAGATTTCTGCCCCGGAATAAAGGCTTCAAACCATGTTAAAGTATGCCATGACTGATTATCTGACGTAGATCGTGAACTGGAAGTAGGTCAATGGTGATCTTGCCATTACCAGTATTTGCAGTACCTTTCATCAAAGAAATTTCATCATCATCATCATCATCGCCCCAATCCCACCTCCCACCAACACATGGGACAGTAGGTATCCAGAAACACAAAATTCTCGGCTCCAACTCACAGTCCAAATGTTCCACACACACACACACACACACACACACACACACAGGATAATAGTATATTAGATATGGTGTACGAATATGCAAAGATAATTATTAAGTGCAGAGGAGAGGGCGGATTGAAGTGTTTGTTAAGAGGTATTTAACAAAGCAACACTGAATGAAACTGTACCAGTAGAGTTGAGAAAGGCTATGATTATATCTTTGTAAATGAAAAAATACAGCGAGCAAACCGTGTGGAAAAAGTATCGTGTTACAGGGAAGGTATATGGAAGAATTATCATAAAGTAAGGGATTGCAGAATGCCTGGTGAGTGACGAACAGGGTGGCTTTAGGAGTGGTGGCGGAAGATATCTGCAATAAGATATACAGCGGAAAAGGCATGTGAAAAATACTGTTATGAATTAATGGCATTTATGGATCTGAAAAAAAAAAAAAAATCATATGACGTTGCACACAGAGAAGAATTATAGAGGGTTTTATGTATGTATGGTGTGAATGTTGAGCTGATGAATGCCATGAAAAGCTGTTATGGTGGTAGTGAAGCATGCGTAAGGGTACGTGGGCATCTACTTGTGTGGTTTCAGATTTGTGTTTGAATGAAAAAAGGTTATGTGATGTCCCCATGGCTTGTCAGAATATATATGGATGTGGATAAGAGAAGTAAAAATGTGTGTCATGCAAGAAGGGATGGCACTGAGATGAATGGTGAAGGACAGAGTATCTTAAATGTGATGTATGCAGGTAAAGCAGTGAAGCTTGCAAATACTGAACAAGAACATGGTAGAATGAGACAGAGTTTTGTAGATATCTGTGAGCATCCGTCCTTGAAAGCAGAGTTATAGACAGAAGTAAAGTGAATGTTGTTAAGAGAGAAGTGGCCCAGTGTGATGTTACAGGAACTGGAGAAAGACTTGAATTTGTGAGAGAGTTTAAGTATCTGGGTGCAGTGACAGAAAAGAGGTAAATGTAGAAAAGAAATGGAAAATAGAGTGGAACAAGGAAGGAAAGTGGCTGGTGCTATAAGAGTCTGATAAAAACAAAGGGCGACTGTGGCAGCTCTGAGTGGCTTACATGAAGGAGTCTTAGTGTCTAATATAAGGGTGTGAAAATGTGAAGTCAAGAATAAGGGCAATGGATATAGGGCTGTGGAAGAATGTACTTTATGTAGGGTGCAGAAAGTAAACAGAATAAGGAATAATGTGATTCATGAAAGAAGTCTAGTAAGGAAGTCTGTTGACGCCAGAGTTGAAGAGAGTGTGCTTAAATGGTATGGCCATGTGGAAAGGATGGGTGTGAACAGATTGATGAGGGTATGTCTGGGCAAGTGTGAAGGTGGGAGGAGGGGTGATTGCCCAAGAGGATAGATATATATGCTGTAAGCGAAAACAAGGTATGCAGGGAACTGACACCGGATTCAGCTGGCTGGAAGAATTGTGTACGGAGGGCTGTGTGACAAGGGTTTGGCACCCCTGTTCTTTCACGGTGAAGTGATAGTCGTCGAACTGACTCGAGATGACAGGTGAGTGATAGTGTGGCTCATACAAGTTGGAAGACTTAGGTTAGTTTCCCCTTGTCATTTTTTCTTTCTTTCTGGATTCTACCTCATCCCATCCTAGGGTGGGAAAAAGAGGTGTGGGTAATGATGATGATGATGATGGCGACGACGACGACGACGACGATGATGATGATGATGATAATGATAATAATAATAATAATAATAATAATAATAATAATAATAATAATAATAATAAAATAATAATAATAATAATAATAATAATAACAATAATAATAATAATAGTTATTATTATTATCATTATTATTATTATTATTATTACCCGGTATATGATCTTTCCTTTCAATTATTTCTCATTTGTTCTATACGCTCCCTCTCTCTCTCTCTCTCTCTCTCTCTCTCTAAGCAAATACCGGTACTTTCCCTGGCAACGGACAGATTGACAGATAGACAGACAGTTATAGATAGACAGAGAGACAGACTGACAGACAGATCGACAGAATGGGATGAAGGTTGCAAATACTGAACATCACTTTTTGGGTGGAGGGAATGCGGATCAACAAAAGAGGGTCATGTGTGTGACCAATAATTGCAGTGTTCTCCAGTACACAAGTGACTCAAAGATGAATCGAGATGGGATGGCTGTTGGCTTATTAAATCCTTGAATCCGGTGACGTCTTCTGTGGATTTATTTTTGGTACTTCCATCAGATGATTTTGTTCAGCTTTGGGTTAATCTCTTGTAATGACGTAGTACATGAAGGTACCTAACGCCTCCACTAAAAACAATATCTCCAAACCTGAATAAAACTGTCGAGAGAGAGAGAGAGAGAGAGAAATACGTCACCAGATGGAAAGGGTTAAAAGTTACAGCACTCTTTGACAGGTTTTGTTTTTAGTCCTTCTGGGTGTCTAGCCTCCCTCGACCTCTGAACAAACTCAGTGGGGAAGCTGGTTTACTCGCCGACAATTCGATCATGAGACAGGCAGTACTTGGCTACAGTCACCAGTAACAAGGCGGATCTTTGCCTGACTGTACAGAGCCTTATTCCAGTTAACAGACCCTTTTTTACGCCGTTTGTTTTATTGTCTTGTTAATAATGTAGGATGCTGTTCATAAAAGATACTATATGCGTTCCCGTCTATTTGGAACATGGCAAACTCTCCTTAAAGGATATTCTCGTGAATCCATTGTGGGCCTTAAAAAAAAAAAAAATACTCAAAGAACGCAACACCCACACCGACAATAATTAGTCTAGGACCAAAACATCGGCCTTGTTCATCACCTTCATCTTCGACAGATAGTTTCAGAAGCGAGTTACTTCATCCTTGCCTGACTTTCAACCCTAACCCCAATTTTGGTCCAAATCGAATCAAAACTGTATGCGTCGACTTTACCTTATGACCCTGACCTTTGACTTATTGTTTCCAAATTTAAATCACTTTAAGCTTGGCTAATCCTCAGTGTTCTACCAAGTTTGGTTAATAATGTTAAAACTGGATTATACAGTTCACACAGACACACACACACACACACACACACACACACACACACATGCACACACAAACACACACCTAAAGAAACATTATAATCCCGATCCACTTGCTCAGGTGTTATAATAAGGTGTCTTTTACCCCAGCCAGAAATGACACAAGTCAAAAACGCGGGGTGCCATGGTTTCATATCGTGATTATCGTTGTAACTCCTGTGATGGACGCTGTCAAATGCAGGTGAATAAATGAATGGTGGAGTCTTCAGTGGACAGGCCAATAAATGCATCTCAGATCACTGATATAGGAGGGAGAGAGTTGGCAGAAGGAAAGAACACTAAGGGAGAAAAAACAATGACCGTCTACAACAGAAGCTATAGGGTGTTCAAAAGGGAAGATAAAGATGAAGCTACAGACAGAAGGATAGAAACAGTAAGAGGGCAGTTTAAAAATTAAAGACCTGTTTCAGACTCTGTCGGTCTATTGATAAATCCTTGCATTCTATTTCCCTTCTTAACTTCTTCATTGCACTAATGAGAAAATCCCCCCCCCCTTTTATTACCTCCGCCAAGGAGGTTATGTTTTCACCACTGTCAGTTTGTTTTTTGGTTGGTTTGTGAGCAAGATTACACAAAAACTACTGGACGGATTTCCACAAAACTTGGCAGAATAATGGGCCTTGGCCCAGAATAGACTCCATTAAATTTTGGTGCGGATCCGGATAAAAGTGCAGAACCAGGATTTTCTTTTTTCACTTTCTTTAACACTGCGAGATAGGGCGTTTTTTTTTTTTTTTTTTTTTTTTTGACATTTTAGTAAATTTTTCAGTGAAGATTGCATGGATCTTGATGAAAAAAATCAGGCATATTTAGGATGGTGGTATCTACTAATGTGTACAGTTTGGTGCGGATCCATATAAAATTACGGATCTGGCGGATTTAAATATGCTTTTATAGGGGGGTAGTCTTTTTCCAACTGCCGTACAGTAACAAATAGGACTGACTGAATTAAAAGGAACTGCATGTTGGGCCTTGGCGGAGGTATGCGCTCTACTGAGTGCCATTCAAGTTTTATAAATCATTCCCAAGGTTTTTGACACAATGAGCAGCTTCACCTTCTGAACCATCACTACGCACCCTCGACAATGTTCTATGTAGACATCCAACATCGAACACCTGACACGTATGTATAATGTATATATGTCATTTGCCATTTCACAGATCATTTTGTTCTGCATCTCTGTATCATCAGCTTTAGGACCGGACCTTCTCTTCTGTGGGACAGTGATGACCAGAAGTACAAACGGGAAAAAGGTGTATGAAAGAAAAATAGTGCATATGAAAGTGTTGCATGGCTGTTTCAGAGTCTGTGTACGTCGTTAGTAGAACCGATATGATGAAAAGATACGCAGGTATATGCAAGGACATACTACCAGCCCTCACTTCAAATGTCTGGTACGAGAAGACACCGAACCCTATATTCGGGGCACAACATCACGAGATTATTGCTTATTAACTATATTCGTCTTACTCAAACCTAACCTAGATTTTAGTCCTTTCGCAGCTTACTTCAGGTAGCCCAGTGGCAGAAAATTACAATACGACGGCTTTGTATCCTTTCTACAGCACTTCTTCGCGACAAGTACCATATCATAATGTTAATATATTGTCACAGCTCAGTATTCCTGATGGATAGATGACAGTTTCAAGCCAAGTAAATGCAAAAAGGGTATGGTAACCGCAGCTCCCCATTCTATACTGTCATTACAATATGATAGTATTATAATATATAAAATATCATGATATAAAGTGATAACCAATCATTCTGGGATAAGACTGCATTTCCAACTGGTGTCATAGCTGGATTTATATAATGCCTTGTTTTATCCCATGACACTGTGATTTATGCAGATAATAAACGATAATTGTCCTAACATTGAGCCCTGGGGAGCCCCACTAGTGATAGTTGCCTAAGGTGATGATGCATTGCATTACTAGATTACAATGTGTCGTCTCAGTTAACCAGTTGGTTAGCCAGAGAGAGAGAGGAGAGAGAGGGGGATGGGGGAGGGCAGCAAAGTGAGGCAAGACGAGAGAGAGAGGGGGGGGGGGCAGCAGAATGAGTTAAGATTCCGCAAAGAGGACAGTATCCTACCATCACCACCACCACCACCACCACCACCACCACAACCAAATTGGTCAGGATCACAACGGCCACTCGGTAGGCAGTGTTTTAAAAGCCCTGACGGAGGGACGTTGCGCCTCCCTCATTCTCTCACACCTTACGCTCTCTCACACCTGACCTCTCCAGTACAGGTAAGTCTTAGGCCTTTCATATTTTATTAATTTATCTATGGAGGATGACTACAGGTCGACCAGTTTAATTAGATATGATTACTTATTACAGGTAGACATATTTTATTACAGGCAGACTTATTTACATAGTTACATATAGACTTATTACAGGTAGGTTTATTTAGTTATTTAACAGGCAGATTTGTTTACTTATTTTGTTAGAGGTAGGCATAGTTCCTTGTTTGATTATAGATAGACTTATTTAGTTAGTTAATTACAGGTCGACTTATTGACGTATTGCAGGTAGATTTGTTTAGTTACTTAACACAGGTACAACTAACTTCTTATCTGATTACAGGTAAACGTAGTTACTTGTTCGATTACAGGTCGACTTATTTACATATCATTTAATCTTAGTCTGACCTGCTGTATCTATCCCCCTCTCTCGTTTACGTAAATTTCCTGAAACTACTTAAAATACAGTTCATAAATTAAATATATATATATTTTTTTTAATTTACTGTCCGTGCTGGTGTAAAGTTCATACGAGCGACAGAAAGATACTATTTTCACTACATCTGTGGTATATAAATCGTGACATTGAAAGGAAATATTTTAACATCATCACTTTGAGTCCCTGAACATTTTAAAACCCTTTCAGTACGATGGCGTCTCAAAAAATATTCTCTTAAACTTCAGACGAAATTTTTGGACGCCTTTTATATTTAATTTTTGGCACTGTCAGACGGTTTTATTCTAGCTACCCCTTTCGATGTGCAGTCATCCAAAAAAGTATGAAGCCTCTTATCGCACGTATCAGTCTTAAACATGGACGATGTATTGTGATATATGGAGCGCCCTGTGATTATAAGTACAAATATTATCCCTGGTTATTATTAGGACTTGAAATCTTACGAAAGTTCAAATTCTGGGTGCTGTGTTTGTTTAAGGCAATAGGTTAATAGATTCATGAGTCCTACAAAACTCGCTCCTTTTCGCATCCATCGTAACCCAGATGTGCGACTTTTTTTTTTTTGACTGTACAGGAGTTATGAACAATCCTCTCTAACCCCTTCACCACCAGACGATTTTATTCAGCTTAGGAAAGCCATTCAATCGCGAAGGAACAACACTCACTGATCTCAACGCCAGGACGTCTTTTATCATTTTTATCGTACTACTATCAAACGATTTAATTTGTAAGTCTCTTAAGGTGTAGTGGTGCATTATCTGATCCAGGAGTTGATATGCAAATGATTACTGGACTATAAATCTAAGTGTTATAGCCAAGGAATGGAGGCGTGACATTGTTGATGATAATGATGATTATCATCATCATCATAGCAAGAAAATTATATAGCCAAGATTAAAATAGCAGCAGCAGCAGCAGCAGCAGCAGTAGCAGTAGCAGTAGTAGTAGTAGTAGTAGTAGTAGTAGCTGCAGTAATTATTCTTATTCTTATTCTTCTTATTTATATTACTATCGTCATTATTATAATTATCATCATCATCATCATCATCATCATCAAAATGAAGAGCTTGAGAGGAATTGTACCCGAATATACAAATGTCTCTCAACTCTCTTCCTATCCTCCAAATGAGGCTGGTAGATAACAGGAAAAGTTTAGACATTCTTTCCTAAACACACACAAGAGAAAATACACAGACGCCGCTACTATGCCAGGGGTACAAAAGTAAGGCAACAAAACTCACTCAGTCCAAACAACAACATGTACCGGAACCTACATCATACAATAGTAACACTATTTTCTATTTTACCCACTGAAAAAAAGAGAAAAAGCATGGTCACCCTATCTGTTTTCGTCTGTCAGTATCTATCTATCCATCTATATATATATATATATATATATATATATATATATATATATATATATATATATATATATATATATATATATATAATTACCTGATTTTTTATCCATCCATCTACCCATATATGTATCCCACCATCTTCTTTCTGTGGCCAACCTCCCCTTTTATTCATTATTCTTATATTTTTTTGTTTCATTCATTCATTCTGATTGACTACTGTCTACCATAATAACTTTGTCCTGCCCAGCTATCTTATTTTTTTGTTCATCCTCTTCTTTAACAATGATTTCTTTGGCATCTGTTCTGACCTGGCTCGAAAGTGATAATAATAGAATTCATCTTAAAGTTTCGCTGGAAGCAGACGATTTTAAACACACACACACACACACACACACACACACACACACACACACACACACACACACACACACACACACACGTACAGTCGCAGTCAATATCGCCTTCCACCGCCTCAAAATCTTGTCTGAACCTACAGTATACCGGGTAGCTTTTTTTTTTTTTTTTTCATCTGATGGAACTGAACCACTCCCACAAGCTGAGCACTGAGTTGTGAAATTCGATGACCTTTGATTATAGAGCAAGAATGGGTCTCCTTGGTTACAAGTCAAATCCACCCTCTAATCCTACAGTTATTATAGCTTATTCTTGATATCACCAGACGATTATATTCAACTTACGAGAGGTTTCTGGAACTGGCGTAGTTAGATATAGCCTTCATTGACTCCTTCATCACTATAGGCCTGTCTCATGGCGAAGAAAATTGTCTGGTGATTGCAAGGATAAAATTAAAAACACGTCATTGGGTTTAATAGGTTAAGGGAACAAACTCGATTAATAATGATCAGCAACAATAATAAAAAATAAAAAAAAAGGGTTCCAATCTCACATGATGGTGTGCAAAGGTCAAAACTCAATGGAATTTGACACAAAAAAAGGAGAAAAATGACAAATAACTGATCAAACCGGTTGGATTCTCGGTCCTTTAGTCGGGAAACTCTACTGTAAAACAATGATCTGAAAAAAAAAAAAAAAAAAAGACCTTCAAGAAGGAGGGGATGGAGGAGGAGGAAGAGAAGGAGAAGGAGGAGAAGAATATGTTAAACTAGAATGGGCTACAGTCCCATTATTAGTCTTTTCATCTCGAAGAAGTCTCATTAATTTTATTCTAATTAACATAATGGTATTCTGTTTTAATTGGGACACTTCTCGAATTTGAGGGGTTAGTTTTAGCCTTCAATAGGAGCATTGCTGCGGGAGGCTGTTTTTAATCCTAAACCACAGGGTGCATCTGTCTTAACGATCCTTGCGCAGTCGATGAATATTAATAAATTATACAAACCAAATATCCTCCCTATCCCGTCTTCTCTCCTCCCATCTCCCTTTTCTCGTCTCTCCTCTCTTTTCTCGCCTCTCCTCTCTCTTTTCTCTTCTCTTTTTCCTCGTCTCTTCTCTTCCTCCCAATTTCTCTAATCCCACCTCTCCTCTCCCTTCCCATTTCTCTTTAACCCCATTTCTCCCCAGTCCCCCTTTCTCCTCATTTCCCTCCTTCCTCATCTCTCCTTTCTCGTCTCTATATCTTGCCTCCCCATTTCTCCTCTATCCTCTCCTCTCTATCCCGTTTCTCCTTATCTCGTCTCGCTGCTTCTTCCCCCCATCCCCTCCCTCAACATAACACCCGCCTCTCCCGTCTTGCCTAGAATAACAATACCGACCCTGGGTTGACCTAACGGGCCCGGGCATGACAGCCAAACCAGTTACCTAACTCCACCTGTCTACCTACGTGTCATCCCATATAAGAAGTACACGCAGCCACAAGAGGTAGGTGGCGGCGCCCATCATCCTCTCACTTAATGTAGTGTTGCAGATTTCTTCTTCGCCTTTATCTTTCTGTTTCTTTGTCGGCCTTCCTCTCGTCCTACTTCCTATAACCTGCTAGCTGCGTGTTGCCATGTCAGGGTCCGAAATGTGTAGCGGATTTTTTTATTTTGCATTGATCTCAAGTTTTACAACCGTTCTGTTAGACTATGGGATCTTTTCACCAGGAACTATGAGGGTGCAAACTAATCTAACTTGTAGCCTGCCACACTCACACTCACACCCTCACCCTCACCAGTACCCTCATCGACATCCACACCCACACCCACAACCTCACCCTCACCAGTACCTTCATCGACATCCACACCCACACCCACAACCTCACCCAAACCCAAACTCGCACTCACACCCACACCCTCACTCACACCCACACCCTCACTCACACCCACACCATCACGCTCGCAGTAACAGCCAAACCCTCACCTATAGCGAGACCGGTGCGTATTTAAATTTTAATAATTTGTCAATTTCCACTGGCTTGTATTAAAAATTTGATGAGGGCGTAAATTGCTGCAGTTTGAACGCTCCTTTCAGTGACACCAATTCTGTAATTACCGAAGTTTGCTCTATGGTCTTGTTCTTTTTTTATCACTGTGACCTTGGGGTTGGGCTGAACATGTCGACCACTAACACGAGGGCACACCGTTTGACAGGATTTATCTGACACCTCAATCGTTCAAACTGGTCAGTACCTGCGGGCTCTAGAGCGCGGATGAACCAACGGACGGATGGACAGATGGACTGACGGATGGACGGACGGACGGACGGACGGACGGACGGACATAAATCTCGCATTATCGTTAAGCCGCCCAAGACCCATGACTTAGTCTTTAGGGGAAAAACAGTTATCGGATTTCAATTATATCTCTGTTGATTATCTATATATACATAAAAGAGCCGCGTTGTTTGTTTGCTTGTCCTTCAGTCACGCCCAAACTAACGGCCAGAGACCCCAGACCCATATATATTCTGAATCAGGGTGACCCAAAGATGGTTTTAGGGAGGTTAAAATTCAGATCTGAGTCATTTGAGGTCACCGGTAATGTTCGCCCTTTTTGACCCTGGCAACACCGGGTACCCCTGCAGCCCAATTTTTTTACATGGAGACTCACATGACCTCCAATTTGGACACAGGCAATGTGAGGTTGACTTCCGAGGTCATTTGAGATCACTGGTCGGAGGTCACATGAGGTAACCAGTAATACACGCTCGAACAATTGGACCCAGCAGCCCAATTTTTGGCGTGGAGACTCACATGACCTCCAGTTACGACATAGGCTATGTGGGCTTGACTTCCGGGGTCATTTGAGATCGCCAGCCGGAGGTCATTAGAGGTCACCGGTAATATTGAACAAGTGCGCACAAATACTGTGTTAGTCGGCGAAAGCTGAAACAGAAAGTTCCTGGACCTCTTATAATCCCTCTTCAAAAGCATATAAGGTACATGATCTTTCAGGAGTAGAAAGAAAGATTGAACTAGAAAGTTTGCCTTTTTGGCCCGGCAACGGCTGGTACCCCTGCTAGTAATATATACAAGACTACCCATCATCTGTGAGCCAGGTAGGCTGTAATAATACTGAGATAACACAATATATGACATACTTGACTGTTATGTATCCATTCTGGATGACTCCCAGTGCTGGTTGAGTGACACGTGAACTCAGGTTGTGACTCTAAACAAATTTTATTGATAACTTTTCCTTCTACAATCAATACATTCTGAGATTTGAGTTTTCAACACAGACAGACACAGATTCATTTCGTACAAAAATAATAACCATTGACTTCGTCTCTCTCTCTCTCTCTCTCTCTCTCTCTCTCTACTTATAGGCGATTTTCATTCACATCGGAGAGAGTTTTCAAATGGGAAGAGTTAGATACATAATTCATAGCCCTTCCCAGGATGAACAAAATCAGAGAATGATTATAAAAATCTTCCCAACATTAATAAAATCGTCTAGTGATTATAAAAACGATGAAAATAACCGTAGGGAAGAACCTGATCTGGCCAGACCCAACCCCTCTCCTCCCGAGGAAGGAGGAAGGCCATATACTGTATAATTTGTGGCTATATGGCAATGTAGGTACAGAGGGAAAATAAAGGCCAGGAAGAAACATGGAAATATCAGGAAGAGAGGTAGGACAGAAGAGCAGAAGAGGACAGTAAGGAGAGAAAGACTGGAGACAAAAAGACCCCTTTTAGTCGCCTCTCACGACAAGCAGGGATACTGGGGGGGTATTCTTTCTCCCCCCCTCCCCCCAAGTGGTAAAGTATTTCCGTTTGAAAAGAGGGCGAAATCGATTGCAAGGTGGGATAAATAACAACTGGGAGATTTGAATTACTATGTTCTTAATCATCAATAAAAACAAGGAAATTAGAATAAAGTAAAATAAACAACAAAAGTAAAAAAAAAAAAATGACAGCAAGTTTATATTACCTTAAGAAGGGGGAGAGCGTCCATGCTAAGAAGCTGGGACATGGTAGGGAGCGTGGACAAGGTAGGGAGCGTGGACAAGGCAGGGAGCGTGGACAAGGTAGGGAGCGTGGACAAGGTAGGGAGCATGGACAAGGTAGGGAGCATGGACAAGGCAGGGAGCGTGGACAAGGTAGGGAGCATGGACAAGGTAGGGAGCATGGACAAGGCAGGGAGCGTGGACAAGGTAGGGAGCGTGGACAAGGTAGGGAGCGTGGACAAAGTAGGGAGCATGGACAAAGTAGGGAGCGGGGACACGGTGGGGAGTAGCGGCGTTCTGTAGTGAACACCCACGCCAACTCTCGCCCCAATCCCACCACCCACTACCTCAGGCCCCACGCCGGTGTCATATGCACGGAGTGACTTTATGCTGGAAGTTACCGTTCCCTTCTCTATTAAACCTAAACTAACCAAACTTAACCAAACCTAACCTAACCTTAACCTAACCTTATCCTAGATCAACCTAACCTAAATAAACCTAAATTAAACTAATCTTAATTCACGAAATGAATAATTTGATAATCTGCCTGTAACATACACATACATCTTTATTTATATATATATCCATATATCGACCTATAGTTACCTACAGGTCGATAAGACATCCAACTATCTTCCTGACACATGTATTTCATACAATGTTGTTGATAAATGGCACAAAATTTGAGATAACATGCGGATACTTTCAAAACAGAAGCTAAACGGCCACTCGGCGCATGCGCAATGAGCGGAACGGTGACTTCCAGCATAAGTCACTCCGTGCATAGGACACCGGCCCCGGCACCACGACACACTCCCTTCTCCAAGCCCACGCCCAAGACCACGCCCACAGACCTCTGACTCAGGGACTCTTTGGTGGGATCCAAGCTGGTCGACGATCATGATGAGTGGTGCCTGTCTGATGTGTCCGTTCGTCGTTGGCGCACTGCTCTTCAGCTGAGTCGCTGATGAGTGGCCTACACGTGATGGCGCCGTGCACCTTGGGTGATGCAGCTGCGGCATCCACGCAGGAGTCTAACTTCCTTTTATTTCCCAGCACCCCGTTGTGGGCAAAGACCTATGTGAATTTGCTGTCTACCACAAGAAGGTGCTGGACCCCCTACATACTGTATAATGGACTGTCCCTGTATACGGATGACCCTACATACTGTATAATGGACTGTCCCTGTATACGGATGACACTACAGAAGCATGCATACCTGTAGTCATCATTATAATCATCATCAGCAGCAGCATTAACATCATCCCAATCTTCCATAAGACCCACAACGTGTCATTAAAACCCCCGTTAATGCCGTCACGACTGTCCCGAATGATACAGTCCAAGCATGTATTCAGTATGGACGATGGTTAGTAGCAAGGGAGACCGGGTCCACCCGCGACAATTTCTATATTTTCCCTCATTGAATCACAAGTCAAAGGTATAACATAACGATTTTTTGCCTGGAAGTAGGAAAATTTTTCCCTTATTTATAATTACAGACAAAATAGACGAAAAAATTTCGATACAGGGTTATATGAAGATTTGTGAAGCCATGTCATCCGTCACAGTATACCCCAGATACGGGGCAACATGTTACGTACCCCAGGGTAAACACACACACACACACACACACACACACACACACACACACCGCTCGCTGGTGCAGTGGTAACGTTCTCGCTTGCCAACTGGTGGACGGGAGTTCGCGCCTCGCTCAGGTTGCGAAAAGTTTCACTGACGAAGTGGGTGGTTACTGTCCCCCTTGAGCAAGGGGACGGGTGTTTGCGTGTGTGAAGGTCACAGCCTTGCCCTTAGATCGGACTATATGAGCTCTCAGCTCCCTTCCGGGAGGGTAAAAAGCTGACGATCACGACCATCAAGTGATCCTGACCGACCCAGTGAATTACATACACACACAGATATATATATATATATATATATATATATATATATATATATATATATAACCCAAATATATCCATACTTAATCAAATGTCACTAGCATGTGCTTAATGTGGTTACAGGCTATTGGCATATTGGCTTTACTGAAAGTAAAATTAAATTACATTAACATTCATTCAGTTACTGCATAGAAACCTCTATCAGTAAATGAATCACTCACTTTTTCAACTACTACTATCATGCGGTCCTTCCATCGCCGCAATTAGCACTCACTGAATCACTCACTTGTTTTGCATTCACCTTTTATAGATAGAAAGAGATAAAGAGATAGCTATAGATAGACTGATTGATGCAGATAGACTGATTGATTGATGAATGAATAAATACCCGGTAGATAGTTTGGGACAGGCATAGATTGATAGATAGATAGACAAACTAGCAGATAAACACAGATGCCACCTACTATACACTGATCTACATAAAGAACACTTTTACCAACATTGCTCATTAACCAACATGTTACTTTTACATTAAAGTGTACTTATCTGACACACTATCACTGGTAATTCCAGGACAAGGTTTAAATCTGTCTATCTTTCTATTGCCAAACGCCTTAATCCTGTAAGGGGTGGCTACAAACTAATCGCCTCCATGTCGCCCTGTCCCTCGCCACTTCACTGCACTGATTTAAGTGATATCTGAAAATCCTGGGACAATTTCTTACAGTTGCTCTCGAAGGGGGTCACTTGATACTGTAACAACTAACCCATAACAACAAACCCCAACACCGATTTTCTGTACATTTGGCCATTTGTCTACGAAAATGACATCACCATAAGTCTGTGCTAATTTCATAGCCTTTTTACATGTGGTACCACGCACTAAGCGACTATAATATATCAAAATAACTTTGATTACAGAGAAAAAAATGAGTTGAAAAATCAGTTTTTTACCTTAGCTCTTATTCAAACAACACCTTCGAACTGCCACTTCAGGCCTCACTTTTGCTTAAAAGCTGCATAACATGGCGACGACCTATCCCTCAATCTGTTGACTATACTGTATGGATGGAGATACTGAGGGTGTAGCAACTTGGCCAGGTAGATCCGGTCTCCCCTACCCTAACGGTGACATGAAAGGTGTGTAACGCCATCTGTTGCGCAAATGAGAACTGCTGGGACTATGGAACGAATTGTATAGCCTGTTACCAGAGTCGGATACATTAACCCTTTCAGCCCTAAAATGGTTTTTATACTTTATTCTGGCTATTATTATTCGACGATTTTATTCTGTTTGCAATCGATCCTTCGAACTGGACGGGTTTAGTTGTAGCATTCATTAACCCTTTCAATGAGAGCTCTTTCCTAAGTTGAATAAAACTGTCTGCAGGTGGTAAGAATATAAATCAGTGTCATCGCAGTGAAGGGATTATTAAAACAGTCTTCCATGAACCATCCTCCCCTGACGAACCAACCCATCCTCTCTTCCCTCAAGTTCGTTCCTTTTGGCGTATTTTTCAGTGGCTGATTGCTCATTAAACCGTGATGTCTGAGCCTATGAGTTGTGCATCATATTCCTTTAGGTAAAAGGCGATACGCCAAGTATCGTCCCTGCAAAATCCCATGTGTGCAGCAAACCCAGGTAGGAAGGGTGAACACTGTCATGGTCGCGACAACTCCAGTATTTTTATCTGAACTAACACCCAGTTAATTTACTCAGGTGAATGAGTCACAGGAGTCTGGAAGTTTTAATACTTTCACCATGATTCCTATCCTGCTGGGAACAAGTGTAGTATCCCAAGCTAGCCATGGCCAGACGATTTTATTTAACTAAGAATGAGTCATACGAACTGAAGAGTTTTTTTTTTTTAATTCATGTTACAGCCAGTCACTTTTATTCGGCAGCTGGGTGTGAATTGTGGTTGTGTGTTGTGTTTGATCAACCTGTCTGTCTGGCCGAGCAGACCCATCAACAAGTCGCATGCAACCACCCCTGCAGGGCTGACCCATGCAGTGAACCGATATTCCCTAGCGATCAATAGCACCTCACATTAATGAGGCACATGGATAAGTGTGGACGGTTCCTGGATGGATGCAGCATTTGCGTTTCTCCACCCACAACACTGGCGCCATAGCAGACTTCATTCTAACCCGGTTTTTGGTTATGGTATGTGGTTACCAGCCAGTGTTATAAATGGTTCCAGGGTTACAGGAAATTATTAGGCTTGTCATTCAATGCAGAGCTACCTCAAGTGGAAAGAAGGGTAATAAAAAGTGACAAGAAGGATAGTAAGAAGTGGGACGAGAGGAAGGCAGGCAAAGAAACGAAAAGATAAAGGCGAAGAAGTAGTTTGCAACACTAAATTAAGTGAGTGGATGATGGGCCTCCCCGCCTACCTCTTGTGGTTGCGTGTACTTCTTAAATGGGATGACACACAGGCAGACAGGTGGAGTTAGGTAATTGGTGCGTGTGTGTCATGCCCGGGCCCGTTAGGTCAACCCAGGGACGGTATTGTTATTCTATGCAAGACGAGAGAGGCGGGTGGTATGTTGAGGGAGGGGATGGGGGGAAGAAGCAGCGAGACGGGATGAGGAGAAACGGGATAGAGAGGAGAGGATAGAAGAAGAAATGGCAAGGCCCGGTAGAGACGAGAAAGGAGAGATGAAGAAAGAGGGAAACGAGATGAGGGGAAAAGGGGACTGGGGAGAAATGAGGTAAGGAGAAACGGGATGGGAGGGAGAGATGGGATAAGAGAAACTGGGAGGAAGAAGAGAGACGAGGAAAGAGAAAAGAGAAACGAGAAAAGAGAGATGGGGAGGGGAAGGGAGAAGACGGGATAAGATGGATATTTGGTGTGTGAAATTTATTAATTTGTATCGACTGCAAGAGGGTCGTTAAGACAGATGCTTCCTATGGGCTTAGGATTTAAGGAGGGGAGATGCCACGACCACTACCTCCCTTCTGGTGGAAAAGGAGAAAGAGAGGAAAGGGAAGGGAAGGGAAACAGAGAGAGAGAGAGAGAGAGATGGGAGGGCAGGAGAAGAAAGGTGGATGAATGTCGGGATAAGGGGAAAGAAGAGAAGGGGATGTTAAAAGAGTCGGGGGTGGGGGGGAGGCGAGTAAATATTAAAAAGAAATGGAGAAGTAAGGAAGGGAAGAGAGGAATACGATAGAGGGGAAGGTGGGATGCAGGGGTTAGAGGGGAAGGTGTAAGGAGGAGAAGAGAAGGCAGGAGAAAGAATAGTGTTAAATGGAAAGAGGGATAGAAGGAGGAGGAGATCGAAAGAAAGGAAGGGGAGAAAAAGGCAGGGAAAAGGAGACGGATGAAGACCACCTGTATCACCAGCTGAGTGTGTGGTTCGCTGCTAGTTAATGGTGCGTCGTCAAGCAGAGTAAAAGGATTCTCTCTCTCTCTCTCTCTCTCTCTCTCTCTCTCTCTCTCTCTCTCTCTCTCTCTCTCTCTCCTGTGTGTATCCTTTTATCTTAAGTGAGATGAGTTATAGTCACTTCTTAGGGTTACGGAGTTTTATTGTACAAACTATATGAAGATGTGCTTGACAGTGTAAAATAACGTAACGTAAAGTAACGCAACGTAACGTAGCGTGACGGCGAACCACTTTGCTATCCTGCTCCAACCCGTTCTCTCCTCCTCTGCTTTCTGTCCAGTGTCCCAGCCTATATATACCGACCAGAGCATAGGTATGTCTTTGTCTGGTACAGTACCTTTCCACAGGTAGTTTTCCATGAAGTCAGATAACTGGCTCAAGTTGGTTATATTGCGTGTTCATGACCTACATGTGTCGTCTGGCATAAAGAGTTTGTGATACATCGATATTCTTGAACTAAAATGTGTTCGACTTTCCTTGTCTTTGAATTATGGCACGACTTTTCCTTGTACACCATACACGACTTAATGTACAAGCGTTGCCTATATTTTAATGTCTATAACTATTACAAATTGTCATAACATATTAATGCCTACATTGGTAGGGAGGTAGGTAGACAGATACGTATAGAATGATGGATGGATAGATACCGGTAGATAGACAGAAAAACAGACGGACAGACACAGATAAACAGATAAAGAGAGACAGTAGAGAAGAACTATTATGATCTACCAACACTCATCTCACATGTCCTGACTGCCTGGGATCTGATTCCTGCATAACCTATTCTCTCTCTCTCTCTCTCTCTCATAAACTGACTATATATTTTTATTTATATTTTCTGTTTTCAGAACCAAGTATATTGGCAAAACCGAGGAATATTACGAGAAAACGAGAAAGAAAAGCAAGACGAAGAAGAGGCAGGAAATCTGAAAAAGATAACGATAAAGGTGGGAAATGGAACAAGATAAATGAATAAATAAGGATTGCAAGAGGACAGGAAGGAACGCTACGAAAAGGAGAGATAAGAGAAAAAGAGAAGTACAAGAGTAAGAAGAGCAGAGGAAAGAGAAAAGCGTCCAGAAGGAAAGAAGAGAAGAGACAAGAAACAAGAAGAAGGTAGAGAAAGAAGAGAAATAAGACGAGAGAAGCAAGATCGAAATTAGCAGGGATTAGAGGAAAAACGAAAAGGAAAGAAAACAGAAATACTACGAATAATTAATAAACAGGAAATACAGACAGCTAAACAAAATATAAGGAGAAAGAATAAAAGAGATATAAAGAAGGGAAAGTGGAAACAGAAATGAATAAAAACTCAACGGTAATAAGCTGAAAAGGCGAAGGGAAGGACAGGAACAAATAAATATAGAGACCAGAAGAAAAAAAACAATAAACAATAATATCAGCGAAAAGGAAGACGAAGGGCAGGACAAAAGCAGACCATATGAACACGCATTTACTAAAAAACGAAAAGGATAACAACAGAAAATAAAACGAGAACAGAGGAAATATAAAGTAAATACATAAAATATACAACAGTAAAGAGTAAAAGTTAAATAAGAATATAAACAGAAAAAAGTTACGAAGGAAAAGGCAAAAGCAGAAAATATATATATAAAAAAAAAAAGAACGATGCGAACAGTCAGCGTGGTGGTGGTTTTGGCGGTCCTGGCGGGAATGGCGGTGGGTGGGGGAAGAGAGAAGAGATACCTGTTCCTCAACCCAGACGCTCCCACGATCATAGGTAAGGAAGTTTGTTATTTACCCGTGGTTTTAAATGCCCTTCACACCCATGACGTATTATTAAATTCATATTTCCTATCTTCAGAGTACTTTATTCAGCATTTAGCAAGATTTTTCTATTTGGAGAGGTCAGACAGCCTTCACCAAACCGTTCAAAATGAGACTTCTCCCAAATTGAATAAAATCGTCCGAAGGTAGCATAAAGAATCGTCACGTTATTGAAGGTGCTAACTGGAAAGTCTATACTGTGACATGGCCTATTTCGAACCTTCGATCTAAAAAATTTGTTGCTGATGTTATAAGCTACGATATTCTCAGCAGTATCTGCAGAGGCATGCTTTTTCCCCACTGGAGTTTTACAGACATATCCTGCAGTGGTTCATTAGCTAAGCACAGAAGAAATCAGGCAAGTTAACAATAAGAAATTTCATTATTTCCCTCAGAGGCAGGGTTCGTCTAGAGTTCAACACGCTGTTTTTTTTCCTGCTGATAATCATATATTGTGCTCCTACTGCTCAACCAAGAGCTGAATTAATAACACACAGGTTTTCATTTGGGGGTCCTGTTTCTTTTAGCCTTAAATCTACATTCTGACGGTATCATGCACCTTTCGTATTACAGTCCACAAGCAGATAAGGTCGTAACCAGGTTTTATGTTCCGAACTTGGGATGAGGATAAGTAGCTTGTGATCAGCCAGACTAGAGTGTGAGGGTGGGGAGCGGGGGATGGGAGTGAGAGAGTAGTCCTATAATAATCCAAATTACAAAAGATAGGTAATATTATAGTTTCCTTTGCAGCAGTTACATATATATATATATATATATATATATATATATATATATATATATATATATATATATATATATATATATATATATATATATATATATATATCATCAGCCATTATAAGTCCACTGCTGAACAAAGGCCTCCCCCAACTTTCTCCACGAATTCCTTGGCTGAGTCAATCTTTGCCATGTTTTCCCTGAAAATTTCTCTGTCTCATCTCTCCACCTCCTGTCTGGCCTTTTTCTGCTACGCTTACCATCTCTTGGTGTCCAGTCAGTCAACCTCTTGCTCCATCGATTATCACTTGTTCTTGCTACATGGCCTGCCCACCTCCATTTCTGTTCTTTTATAACTTCTATAATATCTTTGACTTTAGTCTGCTCTCTCACCCAAGTTGATCTTTTCCTGTCTCTTAAAGATATTCCCAACATTGACCTTTCCATTGCTCTCTGAGAACGAATTAATTTATTTTCCATCGATTTTGTCAGTTTCCAAGTCTCACAACCATACGTCATAGCTGGAATTATACATTCGTTCTATACTTTTCGTTTCATACAAACTGGCAAGCTACTTTTCATAATGTCTGTATGTTTACCGAAAGCTTTCCATCCAATTGTAATGCGTCTTTTTATTTCGCTATCATTATCTTTCGTTAATTTTAGTATTTGTCCCAGGTAATTGTACTCCTCAACTTCTTCAAGAATTTCTCCACTTATTCTTATGACGCTCTTTGGTGTTTGAGGATTAAACATTGCTTTAGTTTTACTCCGGTTCATCTTTAGCCCTATTTTGAGACGTTCTCTGTTCAGGTCATTTAACATTTCTTGCAACGTCTCTGCTTTTTCTGAGATTAGGACAATGTCATCTGCAGATCTTATATGGTTTAGCTTTCCTCCATCTATGTTTACTCCTTTGTTTTCCCAGTCTAGCTTTCTGAAAATACTTTCTTATGTAACTTAACTACAGCAGTTCCCTCTTTATATATGTTTTCGAGCAGTTTTACAATGTTCTCATTCACTTCTTGTTCTCGCAATGAATTTATAATTGCTATGTGCTCCACTGAGTCGAAAGCCTTTTCATAATCAACAAAACCTAAGCACAGTGGTTTATTATATTCTGTAGTTTTCTCAATTAGGTGATTCATTGTGTGCAGATGATCATTGGTCGAATACCCGCATCGGATTCCTGCCTGTTCACGAGGTTGGTTTTCCTCCAAATTTGTAGCTATTCTGTTTGTAAGGACTTTAGTGAAAAGTTTGTAAATGGCTGATAGCAAGCTAATGGGTCGATAGTTACTAAGGTCTATTGAGTCGCCTGTTTTATAAAGTAGAATAACAATTGCATTACACCATGTTTTGGGAATTTTCTTCTGTTTTATACATTGGGTAAATAAGTGAGCAAGCCTATTTTGTACTTCTGCTCCTGCATCCAACAGTAAATCTGCTACTATTCCATCTTCTCCCGGAGCCTTCCCTCTTTTCATATTTTTAAGAGAAATATTTACTTCGTCTGGTGTTATCTCAAGTATTTCACTTGTGTCAACAGAAAAGTTAGCTATTGGTACTACTGTCTTTGATGCATACAGTTCTTTGTAAAATTCTTCAACTCGCTTCAGCATCATATCTCTGCATTTAATGGCTTCACCGTTTTTGTCTTCTGGTGATGTAATTTGTTCTTTTCCAAGTGCCATTTTATCTCGGACCTGTTTCAGACTTTTTCCTTTTTTGATGGTTTCTTTGATTTGATCCATGTTTCTCTTTCTTTTTTCTTCTCTTTGTCTTTTGTTGATAAGCTTATTTAATTCCGCTCGTTCTGTTTCATCTTTCTTTGTTTTTACTTTCACTACCTTTCTTTTTTTCATAAGCTCAAGTGTCTTCTCTGAATATTTCCCGGCTTTGGTTGTATTAGGTTTTCCTACTACCTCCGCTGAGTCTTTTAGGACTTTTGTTAGTCTGTCATTCAACTCATCAACGTCACATTCAGCCTAACCGAGAGCCTGAAATCTGTTCCTTATTTCCAACTGAAAAGCTGCTTTGTTTTCGCTGACTTTTATTGGGAATATCTTTTTGTCTTTAATCATCTTCTTTCTTTAACTTTTGAAATGAAATCTTGCTGTGCAACCCACCATTCTATGGTCACTTCCAATATTAACTTTGTTGATAACAGTGACATTTGTGATTGTGTTATTCTTATTTGCTATAATGAAGTTGATTTCATTCTTTGTTTCTCCATTTGGGCTTCTCCAGGTCCACTTTCTCCCTGTTCTTTTGTGAAAGAATGTGTTCATTATTCTCATGTTAAACATTTCTGCAAAAGTTTACCAACATTTCTCCTCTTTCGTTCCTTTCTCCCACTCCAAATTTTCCCATACATGCTTCTCCATTTCTCGATTTTCCAACTTTTGCATTGAAGTATCCCATGAGTATAGTATAGGTGGTCTTTTCTTCTTCCATAATCTGGGAGATGTCATATATATATATATATATATATATATATATATATATATATATATATATATATATATATATATATATATATTGGTCTGTTTGGCTAGTCAGACCCATCGACCACAAGCAAGCAACTGCTTTCTGTGGTAGACAACGCTTCGCCAGGGTCGGAACTGGGTCCCTCCATTTGGTGAGGCCCAGGGAAAATGGAGGAGCCATAGCTCCAGGGGCTGAGCTATATATATGAAGTGTGCATGAGCAGTAGCCTAGTGTCAGACCGAACTTTGCCTATTTGATAAATGTTGTTGAGTTTCCCGCCTGGAAGTGTTGCGCGAAGTCACCGATCAGGCGATCAGGCCTTGGCCCCACCTCACTCCTATGACACTACTCCCTGGACGATGGTAACCATCTAGTCACTACTTTTTGGTGGGCTAACGAGTGCTGCACCTTGCCCAAGGGTGGCTTGGGACTATACAGGGCAGGGGCGTCCACCATCCCTGAGCCGGACACATGCTTCAGTCGCATACCCCAAAACAACTATATGAGAAGTCTTGATTAGGAGTTACTACTAATACATTGTTATTATTATTATCATCATCATCATCATCATCATCATTATTATTATTATTATTATTGATATCATTACATGTCTTAACTGTATTTTTAGATATTTCAGGATGGGGAGGGGATAGAGAGTTCATCACCATGATCCCTGCCAGCTTAAACATGGCCGTGTGGGATCACTGCTGTTACACATTCATTTCTCCCATCCTTTCTCTTTTACGATGGTACAGTTACACCTCCCTTCCATTTCTTTGGCGCCCTTTCCTGCATCCAGTCTAATTACAGCTTCTAGGGCAATGCTATAACTACTTTCCTTATAGATATACATACTGTACATACATTTTTCTACGGCAGTGTTCCCTACATGGTTGGGTTGGCCTTATTCTTCTCACCTGGTGGCTGCTTTCCAAATTGCACGGTCTCCTCCGGCATTCTAGTTAAATCGGTCTCGTCTCAGGGTTTTATCCAGTGTTTTCCTTGGTCCACCAACAGTGGCTCCTTCCTACACGTTCAGATCTCCACAACTCTACTCTCATTTACTCGCACACATTCTTTCCACATGTTCATACTACTTAGCCAACCCGTGCGCATCATCTTACCAACACATTCCATGCCTAAGTATGATTTCACAGTGTGGCAACATACACTTCATTCAGCCACTTTTCTTGTAGCAGAGCTAACTTCAGCACCGTCTTCTGCACTAATCGTACTGTCCTATGTAGCAGAACTCATCAACACATGTAAAATTCACATTGCAACCATCAGTTCCTCCAGCTGTTGCTGGACCACACGATCTCCACTGCATCTGACACAATAACAATTACTTATCCCTTCCAATTTACCCATTACACTGCTGTATACCTTGTTGTCACGGGTTTTTTATAATATCAGGGTAATTTTGGAATAAATGGTTAAATATTATTTAAATTGATAACAATATTCAACAATATTGAGGAGCAGAGACAATGATTGTCTTGCTACATCAAGCAACGATTACTTTACGCTGACTTGCTAAGAACGAGAATTTAAAAACTTTCTCAACAGTACACAGCAGAGACTAATTTCTCACAATTGCTGAATTACTGTACTGTTAGCCTCTGGAGAAAGTAACATCACCCCTGACAATAAATAACTAATACTAATAATAATAACAACATCAGGTTCTTGCTGATGCATTAACTCCTGGCACAACGGATTTTAAGTTAATACAACAAGACTGGTCTAAGTACCAGTTATGAAAGCAACGTTTATGCAAGCTAGGAGCTATATGGAAAATAAGCTTAATTATGGAGAAATGAAACAAGATTTTACTTTACACTGAGCTCAAGGAAAAGAACTGTTAAATTTATTAATCACAAAAAATAAATTTAACGTTACAATTCAAATCAAATTAAATGAGACGCACTCGCTCACTCACACAGAAGCTAAATACTTACGCCTAGGAAAAAAAACCTTAACTAAGCTCTTAAAACTAGGAAATACACAAAAGAAATACTATAGTCGATGAATGCTGCGTATCACCCAAACTGAACTAGGATGGAAGTACTGAAGAACTGTGGAGTTTGGGTACTAGCTGACCTCACACTGCTAACACAGGACCTCTCTCCGTCGCAGCAACAACTGGACTGAATTCAAATACATTGTATGGGCAGGACGCAAGGCGTGGCTAACGGTTGAGGGAAGCAGAGGCGAACGATAAAGAAACAATTGTATCGCTCAGTAACGCACTTAGTGACGTGCATTAAATCGGTCACTTTTGAAAGTGACGAATGTTTTGAAAAGTATACTCCGAAATGGAGGGAGAAACGGTTAGCTGAGCGATACACAGTGAGTTTTCCACTAATAGTTCGTGGCTTCTCACAAAAGGGAAATGTCGCGAACTGATTCGTGACATTACGCCCTTACAAAGTTAAATTTTTTCCTTATGGGAAAAAATTTGTGGATATATATATATATATGTACACATCCTAAGTCATTCGCACAAGATTCACACTGTGGTGTGTGTGCTATCCTGCTACAGGAGAAAGTCGCAGTCGCCAGTGAGCGAAAAAAACTCGTATTTACGTTAATAGAAACAAGCTTGAGGGAAAAACTCCGTGACGACTGTGAAAATCCTGTACTCAGGTCAAACTGAGCGAAAGTTCGCTACATTTACATTAACAACTAATTGTTATGTAGTGTAGTGTATGTAATACACGGTGTAGGTGTGACAGTTGTAGTGTAACTGTACCTACGTGTATAATGACACAGTAATACAAATTTATAGTAAAATAATGATGACGAGGCAGAAGAGAAGGGCGGCAGCATGCAACAGGAACGGCCAGCTGATCTGCATGGCAATGCTGCACCCACCAGCTACACCTGCGAAAGGAATTAAGGTGGAGCATCAAAACTGTTATTTCTGTCTCTCTCTCTCTCTCTCTCTCTCTCTCTCTCTGCCTAGCAATCAGTACTTATGTCATTATTAACCAGGAAACGTAATTCTTGAATTCACAAATTGCTTAGAACCCTTATAGCTTACTGGTTAACGTTTATTAACTAGGAAATGTGCCAATTCTTGAATTACTCAAATCTCTTAGAACGGGCAGTTTACTAGTTAACCTAACATTATTAACCAGGAAACGTGCCAGTTCTTGAATTCACAAATTGCTTAGAACGGGCGGTTTACTGGTTAACCTAACTCTACACTTACGAGTAATACAGGAAGCTGAAAATCGCTACGCAATCTCGGGCAGGTCACGTTTTAACACCCACCGTGGGTGTGAACACTCATGTGGGTAATGTGCATTCTCCGGGAATCCTCAGAGGCCCACAGCTCGAGACATTCCACAAGGTAATTCATACACAGCCTCGGACTGTCTCTGCAAGGTTCTCAAACTTCCCCCTTAACTTATGGTATACATGTATGTACAAGCCCTGGATATACTGTGTCCTGTAGGGCCAACGAGTGAGACGTCTGGTCTACACTTTTAACTGGGAACCAGGCTGGTCCTTGGATTACTCAAATCGCTTAGGATGCCTATCTTACGGAACCCAGCATGCAACAATTGCCCATATTAGTCAGCAGTTAGCAGGCGAGACATCAGGTCTGCACCTACTTCACCACTACCCTGTCTCTCAACTGACTCGGAGATTACAGGTGTAGTTACAAATGGCACAGGAAGGGCATGTCCCTGATTAGTGGTGATACTTTGGCACACACTGCAAGAACGGACAAAACTATCTATGTCCCGTCCCATCCCTGGCCAGAAAAAGTCAGCTCAGATACGGCCCTGGGTCTTCCTTTTGCCCAAGTGACCTCCTGAGGCTGAACAATGACCCCATTGTAACACTGCTAGGCGGTACTTGGCGGGAACGACAAACTGCAGTCGAACCTCACCCTCGGGTGTTCGTGACTCACGGTAGAGCCGTCCTTGTTTACGAAGGAACTTGGCTCGACCTCCCCGTGAATACTTTATCACTCGACCCTTTTGTTTGTTCCGCACGGTAGCAAGTGTCGGGTCAGAATGTTGTTCTTGCACAAGTTGGCTACACATCAGATCTTGCGGCGATTCAATGATCACTGGGGTGACACAGTCTGGAGCCTCAGTCATGGCTCGTGTTACCGCAGCAGCCGAAGTCTGAGTAGCGCCATCATCGGAGCAACTATCCTTGACTCCTTGAATATTGCCTACTATAGGGTCAAATAGAGGCTCTGGCATGACAACTGCAAGTGTCATACCAGTATAAAATGGAGATGCCACCTGGATACATGCCTCAGGGAACAATCTCACTGATCCATCAATAAGGTTTGCATGGATCTGTCGACCTGTATACTGCTCAGGCCGAACTAGACTCTGCTTGACAGAGCAACCTGAGGAACCATTGTCTCTCAGGACCTTCACAGGAATGTCTCCCACAAACCCTGGCTGAACCAGGAAGGTACTGTCACCTGTGGGAGGGCCTGTGGAGGAAGCAGCTAGCCACTCATGAGGCTGCTGAATTGATGTGGCAAACATTGTGCCTTGTGAATTATATTGGGAAGATGGAACATTGGCCATCTGTGGAGGGGGGTTCACTGTCACTGTGGGACTAGTGAACTGTGGGGAAGTACCCACACTGGTAGGGACGTGACCACCGTACTGCTGCTGAGGAATGAAGGCTGCATTCGCTTCCTGCCTCTTTTGAGCTGGTGGTGAAAAAGTTTGTCCCAAAGGTCGATTGCGTGGCTGATACTGCTGCTGGTTAGGGTACTTGTTGTACCTCTTCCACTCAGGTTTCTGAGTGTTTTGCCCCTGGTCCTTCCACTGCGGTTTTGGACCTTGGCCATTACTCTGAGAACGGCCTTGGTGCTGAGATTCAGTCTGAGACGATTTCCCAGACTTGGCAGTATCTTTTCTGCTCCAGGTGTTTTGCTTACGAGCTTGATACCCGTATGCAGTAAAGAATGCGTCAGCCTTCTCTACCATTTGGCTGGCATCTTTCACCTGGCAGATCTTAAGCTGTGCTATGAGCTCAGTAGGCCATGACCTCTCTAGCTGTGTACGCAGCATAAGGTCAATTATCCCCTCACGCGTGGAAGGAGTTTCATCTTTCTCCATCCACTCACCTAGGTAAGCAGTGAGACGGTCGAGGAACTGAACAGCTGTCTCCTTGTCTTGGAGACGAGCTCGCATGAACTGAGCTTTGGCGTCGTCTACTGTGAGACCATACGCCTTAATGAGTGCAGCTTTCATCTCATACGTGAGATTGTCTCCACGAATTCTGTGGAGAATATCGAGGGCAGGGCCCTCAAACAGGCTAAGAAACTGAAACCGCTTAGCTGCATCATCGAGCTGGTAAAGCTGAGCCATGTCTTCAAATCGAGCTATGTATGGCTCGATTCGCTCGCCATCTTTGTATGGGGGAAGCTTGATGTGTGGGGTCGCCATAACATGTGCAGGGAGAGCGCTCGTGGAGCTTGAACCAACTGCACCAGATGTGTCTGAACCCAAGGAATCTCGCTTGAGCTTCAGCACTTCAAGTTCATGTTCTCGTTCTTTGTCTCGTTCCTCACGCTCGTATTCGCGCTGAATCTTACGCTCTTCACGGGCATCATTCTCGCGCTGCTGCTCCTGATTATGCCGTGAGAGTATGTATTCTTTAATTTCAGTTGGGTCTGTAAGACCCATATCTTTGGCTTCCTGTAAAAATATGGTGGTAGCCATGTCGCTAACTCAATCTAAATAACTAGCGACTCAGTACTGATTGCTGCTTCGCAAACGAATGCTAATAAACACAAGTAAAGAGTACAGACACAAGCTAGTGGTGACCAGTCTTATCCAGTTAACTGGCAAAGAATAAATAAAAAATGTAAATGACTGGGAAGACTATTATCAATAATAAACACAATGGGTACGGTGACTTCCCAGGAGCGAATAAAATTGTCTGGCGTTACCAAAAATAAACTAGAGTTAAGTATTCTATTGATTAATAAAGCAAAATTCACTTGCTAAATTAAGGGTAAACACCAGTAAGCTTGTGCCTATAAACTTTAATGGTAAATACCTAAATATGAATGAGTGAGCACTATCTCGTGAATAGCTTTAGAGCTAGGAGTTAATATCCTGGAATGAGGTCGCCAATTGTCACGGGGTTTTTATAATATCAGGGTAATTTTGGAATAAATGGTTAAATATTATTTAAATTGATAACAATATTCAACAATATTGAAGAGCAGAGACAATGATTGTCTTGCTACATCAAGCAACGATTACTTTACGCTGACTTGCTAAGAACGAGAATTTAAAAACTTTCTCAACAGTATACAGCAGAGACTAATTACTCACAATTGCTGAATTACTGTACTGTTAGCCTCTGGAGAAAGTTACATCACCCCTGACAATAAATAACTAATACTAATAATAATAACATCAGGTTCTTGCTGATGCATTAACTCCTGGCACAACGGATTTTAAGTTAATACAACAAGACTGGTCTAAGTACCAGTTATGAAAGCAACGTTTATGCAAGCTAGGAGCTATATGGAAAATAAGCTTAATTATGGAGAAATGAAACAAGATTTTATTTTACACTGAGCTCAAGGAAAAGAACTGTTAAATTTATTAATCACAAAAAATAAATTTAACGTTACAATTCAAATCAAATTAAATGAGACGCACTCGCTCACTCACACAGAAGCTAAATACTTACGCCTAGGAAAAAAACCTTAACTAAGCTCTTAAAACTAGGAAATACACAAAAGAAATACTATAGTCGATGAATGCTGCGTATCACCCAAGCTGAACTAGGATGGAAGTACTGAAGAACTGTGGAGTTTGGGTACTAGCTGACCTCACACTGCTAACACAGGACCTCTCTCCGTCGCAGCAACAACTGGACTGAATTCAAATACATTGTATGGGCAGGACGCAAGGCGTGGCTAACGGTTGAGGGAAGCAGAGGCGAACGATAAAGAAACAATTGTATCGCTCAGTAGCGCACTTAGTGACGTGCATTAAATCGGTCACTTTTGAAAGTGACGAATGTTTTGAAAAGTATACTCCAAAATGGAGGGAGAAACGGTTAGCTGAGCGATACACAGTGAGTTTTCCACTAATAGTTCGTGGCTTCTCACAAAAGGGAAATGTCGCGAACTGATTCGTGACACGTGTGTACTCATCCTTCAAACACAGGATAACGCTAATATCTGCTCCCTTCCTGCATACAACACAAATCCACTGTTCCCACTCCACCAATGAGTCTGAGCCCACCTCAATAATCATAACCTTCATCTTCCTCATATTCACTACCCAATACTTTAGACTGCATACCCTTCCCTCTTCACCTGCTAAGTTTCTCCACAACATCCTCCTTCCTTTCAATGATTAATATCAAATTATATGTGCACACCAACTCCCACGGTAACCCAGACGTAAAATATGGACAGTACTTCACGCACCAAGGTAAACTAAGGACTATTTAGGTCTACCCACTGCGCGACTTCTGTGGCCATTCTATCAAATGCCATCTCCAAATTAACAAAAACCAGGTAGATCGCCTCTCTTTTTCAAAAGAACTTGTGTACTTACCTGATTATAAAAACAGTATCTGTTGTACTTCTACTTGGCCATAAAACTGTATCTCTATTCCAGTTTTCGAAAAAGGTGAGTGCGTTTGGAGGGGCCACAGACTCAGACAGCAGAGGCCCTTCAAGCGTAGGGGAGGGGGGGGGGCGAAGTGAGCCTATTACCGTGAGACGCTTTAAACTCCACCTCTTCCCCCACAATTTTCTTTTTTTTTTTTTTTAATTAGACCAATATGTAGCCATACGTACTGAGTAATGAATATCAGTGCACTGCTCAAATGTTCAGGATGCAGTATTGCTAATATAGTAGTCATTTTTAAAGCATCAAATATGTATGGTGTGTCATCTTCATGGTATCCCCTGAATCGCGGGCTCCAAAGAAACATATAAGATTTCTTGTAAGTTCTAGGGTGGCTAAAAATTACTATGTGATGACAATTGGGAAATGTAATGACTCTTAGGAACTCGATTATTTTTCACAATGTGATGAACATCTTTAAAAGGTTGCAAGTGAATTTCTGTTTCCTAACTTTGAAAATGGAAATAGTAAAGGTTGTATTTTATTGACTTTCTGGATGATCATATTATGTAAAATGAATTTATCGCTCGTAACAATAATGAACACATCATATTTGAGAGGGTCTTTAAATGATCCATGGTGAGCCCTTTTGCCTAGTTTATTTCCATGGATCTTCATTGTATCTGAAGGGGTCAGCCCCCCCCCCCAAACCTCCCCGTATTTCGAACACTCCACTATCCGTTTTCATTTTTTCCACAAACATAATTATTCCTCTATATCTTTCCAGCATCCTTCATTACCTTGTCTAACGGCTTCGGGCACCTAAAGCTCACACGTTGATGGGCATCTCTTTTCCTCTTAAAAACATTTTTAGTCACACTCTTCAGTTAGTCATTCAGCATTGATTAAGGCAGTCGCCATTATGACATGTGCAGGTACATCACGTGAAACTTTCGATAATTCAGTGACTAACCAAGGGCTACCAGCTGCCATACCATTTTTTATTCTATCAGTTGCTTTCTTCATAGCGTTGCACTCAGTCAAAAGAATGATCCCAGAACAGGCGCAGTTGGGTCCAAGCTATGCCTTTCCCAGTCAAACTCCACATTCAGCAGTTTGTTGCAGAGTTCACTCCAAGCGCTGCACATTCAGCAACAACGTTACTTTTTTTTTTTTTTTTTTTTTTTTTTTTTTTTTACAAACTGTTCGCCAGCTACGAACTGTTCGCCCTGTTACTACCCAGCATTTGCCTAGCCATACTGAACAATTCACTCTTACCATCCACGTTACTGAAGTTGTCAAAAGAATGTCCTATATTCAGAGTTGTAAAATCTATCCGACTTTGGTACTTAAATCTGAGTATTATTTAATTTTTAAATTCTTCACAAGTTAAAGTATCGTGAGGTGAATGTAGCCTACTCAGGTAAAAGTAGAAAGGTATCTTGTTCATAAAGTAGTCACGCACTAAAAGTAAAAAGTTACCACTAATTTCTAAGTCAACTTTAAAGCATAAGATGATTAATACTTTGGTGCCATGCGACACTAGAAGTGAAGAATGTGAGATGATTGAAAAGCTGGAAGGTATCAGTGCTGATGAAGTGTACGCAGAGAAAATAAGTGTACTCGTAGTGGAGAGAATGCAATGTAGTGTTAGTTGGAAATGTGCAAGGATGAGCGGCACTGTGAAAATTCTGTAAAACAGTTGAAAAATGGGAAGGCATCATTCGTTGATGTATGTAGAAGTAGATTTATGTAGAAATGATTAAGTATTGTGGCCATAGTTCAACGAAATGATAGTTGGAAATGTGAAAGAAAGACTGAATTTGTTTTAGCGTATCACCAAGAGTGGAAGAAGAATGTGATTGTGACTTTGTATATAAACAAAGGATATCGAAATATGTAAAAAAAAAAAAAATCATGCTGAGGGCTGTAAGAAAGGTGCATTATACAGAATAATCAAAGAGAATAAATTAATCAGAATGTTTTATGAGTGCCAGACAGAGTGGCTTTAGGAATGGGAGAGGGAGTTTGGATCAAATATTTTCGGTGTCTGTAGGCAACTCTTCACCAGGTGGTCTTCCTAAAAACAAGTCAAGAGGTAGGCGTAACTCGTGGCCCAACATCAGTTTTGCAAGGGTGTACCGCTAGACTTATGGGATGCAGACCGATATACCATCAGCAATGCAAGTAATTTCTGGTCCCAATCTGTTTGTCCATCTATGCAGTACTTGGCCAGTTCTTGTCCTAGGTTCTAGTTGAATTTCTCCACCATCCCAACTGACTGTGGCCTTGGTGGGGTCGTCCTGGTCTTCTTAATCCCCAATAACTTGCAGCACTCATGGAACACAGCAGACTCGAAGTTTCTACCCTGGTCTGAATGTAACTCTTGTGGCATCCCAAAACGACAGAAAAAGTGATCAACCAACACCTGAGTAACAGTCGCAGCCTCTTAATCAAGGATGGCATAGACTTCTGGCCACTTTGTGAGGTAGCCCATGGCGACACATATATACCGTTTTCCTCTTTCAGTGAGTGGCAAGGATCCAGCAATGTCCACCGTGACTCTTTCCGTCGTTGCACAAGCCAGGTACAGCTGAAGAGGGGTGCAACCACGTTTCTTGGGTCCCTTTTTGGCACAGCATATATCACAGGCCCAACACCACTCTTCATCATCTTGGCACATGCCAATCCAGTAGAACCTCTGTTGCAGCTGGCTTAGAGTTTTCTTCACTCCCAGGTGCCCACTAGTGATCTAGCTATGAGACTCATGCAAGATCTCGGACCTCATCTTCTTCGGAACCACCCGTTGCCAATACTTGCTGAGGCCATCGGGTGTCTCCCACTGATGCTTCAGTAGTCCGTTGTTCAAACGAAGAAGGTCCCACTGACTCCAGGAGCTCTTGGTTGCAGGGCTTAACCTGGAAACTTCTTCCCAAGATGGTCACTCTGTACTCCACTGACGCCACTCTAGCACTGGTTGTAAATCTGCGTCCTCCATCTGCATTTTTTTCAGGTCTTCTGCATCTGCCGCTGACCCTGTCACAACAGTAATGGCATTTCTTGCCAAAATTCCCAATTCCCATTCCTACTACTGGTACATTGCTCGCTGTCTGTTTTTTCGTCTTCTCGCACACTATTCATCAAGGTTCTGCATGTCCTTAGTGGTGGGGCCTCTTAGGAAAAACTGGCTGGTTGTTGCCACTGTCTTTTCCCCAACAACTTGTGAAAAGGTGCAGCTACCACCACAACGTCCTTGACAAAACACCGATAGTAGGTGCACAAGCCCAGGAAGCTCCATAGCTTTTTCACGCAAGTTGGAACTGGCCAGTTTTCCACAGCTGCCACTTTCTCTGGGTCAGTACAGACACCGCCCTCACCTACAATGTGTCCCAGGTACTTCACTTCCATCTGAAACTGGTAGCACTTCTTGGGGTTCAGCTTGAGGTGCGCTGCATGGATCCTGTTCAACACCTCAGACAGCCTCTCCAAGTCCTGGTCGAAAGTCCGTCCAAACACAGTTACATCGTCCAGATAGATGAGAGCTGTCTGCCAGTGCAGGCCTTCCGGTATGCAATCCATTAGACGCTCAAAAGTAGCTGGGGCATTGCATAGGCCAAAAGGCATCACCTTTAACTGCCATAAACCCCGCCTGTATGAAAAGGCTGTTTTCTCATTGTCCTTCTCTGCAACCTAGACATGATGGTATCCTACCTTCATGTCCAGGGTGGAGAACCACTTAGCACCTGACAGAGCATCCAAGATGTCATCAGTTCTTGGCAAGGGGTATGCATACTTCACTGTCACTTCATTCAGGGCTCAGTATTCAATACAGCACCTTACTGAGCCATCCTTTTTCCCTACCAGAACCACTGCTGATGCCCAAGGACTGCTAGACTTTTCTATTACCCCTTGACATTGGAGATTCTCCATCACCTTTTCCATTTCTTGCCAATGGGTTGGCGCCATCTTCCGCGCTGGCTGTTTAATCGGGTGGTGATCCCATGTGTCCATACAATGCTCCACCAGATCAGTGCATCCCAGGTCTAGATCTCCTGTGGAAAAGACATTAGCAAATTCCATCAGCAGCTGCCTCAGCTTCAGCACTTGTGAGCCATCCAGGCACTGGCAATTCCTTGAGAAAAGGTCTTGTAAGTGCACTGGGAAATACCCATCTTCTTTGACTACACTCCTATTACAGGTGCCACTCAGGGTCCATCGCATGGCACAGTCCCACAATTTCTCCCTCGTTGATCTTCTGTGGCTCACGGGAGAAATTAGCCACCACAACCGGCACTTCACGTGCACCTGTTTCCACCAGAGTTCTCCCCACCATCACTCTGGCCTTTGTCTTGCACTGTACATCAGGCTCCACTACCCCTAGACAGCTGTCAAAAGAGCCGCTCACCTTACTCTGGAGCAACAGTTCTGATTTGGGAGGTATCACTGTAGTGCAGAGTGCCCTCACCTCACCCCCAGAACTGGCACGTTTCACTGCCGTAACGGGAACCGAACTTCCTCGAACCTTCAGCTTCATGGAGCAGAAATCCAGCTCACATCTCATGGACATCAGATAGTCCAGACCCAGAAGGCAAGGCTCCTCCATGTTGGCCGCATAGACTGGAAGAGTAGCCTCTTGTCCTGCCACTTCAGTCCGGACATACAGGGGTCCCCTCAGTTCTGCGCAGTGCCCAGGTACACCACACAGTTGTTCTGATGACTCAGGCAGATACCGATGATGTAACACATCAGGCTGCTTAAAAGTCTGCTCTGAGGCCTAATCAATCACCAGGGAACACTTCTTTCCGTCTATCCCTCCGTCTATTCGCACATTGTCGATTGCTGTTCTCTTGCATTTTTTGGTGGTGGGTGAATTGGGAAAAGCCGGCTGGTGGTTGCCTCATAACACCAACCTCCACTAGTTTTCTGCTTCTTTCTGATCTTCTGCAGCCTTCTTCTTATCATCTTTTTTCTTCTTCGGACATTCAGAACTGAAGTGTCCCACCTCACTACATGTCCAACACACTTTTGTTACAACCGAAGATTTCCTTGCACTCCTCTGTTCTTGCTCCTTCTTCCATTTGTGACAGTCCTCCTTCCCTTGTCCCGGTTTCCCGCAGAACCAGCAGCCTCCTATCCGGTCTTCTCCTGTTCCCTCTTCCACTTGCAGCAGTCCTCTTTTCTGTGTTCTGGCTTTTCACAGTACCAGCAACTTCCCACAGATTTTTTCCGTTTCACATGCCTGCCCCTTTCTTGCCTTGAATCCTGCACTACGACCTCCCTGAAAAGTGGATGTACTGGACCTGACGTAGGACTCAGATTCTAGAGCCCTGGCAAGTGCTCCTTGCATGCTTCTTGGCTGTGCCTGCTTCACTTGCACTTTCAATTCTGCCCTATCAAGAGCATCGATGAACTGGTCCCTCAGAAGAACAGCCAACAGGTTAGGTGGTGCTCCAGGGTATGCCTTGTATGCCATACTCTCCAGGTTATGAGCAGGCTGCTATAGGGATTCTCCTCGAGCCTGTGCACGGCTCCGGAATCTTGCTCTGTAAATCTCAGTCTGGAACTTGGTCCCATATCTGCACTGCAGCACTTTTACAAGGGTCTGATAACTGTTCCTCTCCATCACTGCCATCTGGCCCAGGATTTCCATTGCAGCACCCTTAAGGCTAGTATCAAGCTGCACCGCCCTCTGCCTATCATCCCAACCATTCTGATCCACAAGTAACTCAGACTGTGCATGGTAAGCTTCCCAAGATACTTCATCATCCAATTCCTGAGGTTTCTTTTTAACTGGACCCCCATTTTAGCCGTACACTTCACTGGTTTGGGGCCTAAAAACTGGGGCATCATAATTAAGGTCAGGACTTAAAACTTCTGCATTCTGATTATTCAACCCTGTAATGCTACCTTTAGATGCCTGGGATCCATCAAGATTCACCATGCACTGTCCATTCCTTTCATATACTCCCTGTACACTAACCTGAGGCTCAGCAGTGCAGTATTTCTCTACGGCCTCAATTTTATCACTAATTATCTTCACATGGTCAACTACATGCTTCAACTGGTTATCTTCATGCTGTCTGCACTCCGCCAATATTCCCCCACTAATCTTTAGCTGGTTGTCTACATGTTGTTTACATTCCATCACATTATTGCTTACCTCATACTTCTGCTGCTCTAGCTTGGCATCTACTTCCTTCTTAAGCTATTGCTGTTCTGCTTTCATTTCCCCCATGAATGCATCTAGCTGTCCTTGCAGCCTTAGCTGTACTTCCCTCTGTTGCTCCTGTAATGCCTCCTGAAGCTGTTCATATCATTCTTTCTTCTTTTTTTTTCGTTATGTGCCTGCAACTATTCTTTGAATTCTTTCTTCTGTGCCTGTAATTGTTCTTTGAGTTCTTTCTGTCCTTCACTCTGTGTCTGTAATTGTTCTTTGATTTCTTTCTTCTGTCCCTGTAAGTGTTCTTGGGTTCTTTCTTCTGTGCTTGTAATAGCTTCACAATTGTTCCCAGGGACATTTCTTCCTCCCGCCGAACTCGAGACCTTGCCTGCACACCATCTGCTTCCATGTTGAAGGTTAGCCTCACTGCAGCCCTAAATAATCCACACTCCTGACACCAGTGTTATATCCCCATCCCACACTGCAACAGGCTCCAACAGCAGTAGTTCAGTATAGGAAGGACGTTGCCCAGTGAGTTGTTCTTCCTATGGTCAGCCTTTAGGTGCACAGTACACAGGATCAGCTGAGGCATTGTAAATAAACTGTGGCTTCTTAAGTTCACTGTCTTTATTTTCCAAATAATTACACTGAATGCTTTCCAGCTTAACTATTCACACAAGCACTTGAGCTATACAGACTTTACTAACTGCCTTTACATCAATGCTTGACAACACTTCACTATTTTCACAAGCACTGGTGATATACAAACTTCACTAACCGCACTTCACTGTTTGCCAACAACACTTCACTGTTTTTCACAAGTACCAATGAGATACAAACTTCTGTAACACTTCACTGTTTGCCAACAACACTTCACTGTTTTCACAAGTACCGAAAATATACAAACTTCCCTGACACTGCATCACACTCAAACTGAACTGAAAACTGACTGAAGTTGCTCTAGTCTCTTCCTCATCCTTATATAACCTTCCTTGCTTCTCCAACATTCTAGAACGTGCTAGTCCTGTACCTGTCCCTATAGCAACAACAGTTACCAATTCGGAGACATCCAAAACATGCCAGAGTTGTCTTACATTACTTATCACTGTAAATTATCTTGCATACAAACTTGAATTACATAATTTAACAAGCAATCACATAAATAAAACATCATACGGAAAAAGAACACAAAAATTTATGCATAACTTACGAAACAACTATGCTCACAAACAGCAGGCAAACTGGCAAATCTGACTCATACCGGAACTAGCCACCGGAAACATCGGGAAACGTCGAGAAGCTCCTCGACTACCTAACTAACAAATCTTGCTTCTTAATAACTTTCAATGTATACAGTATACTGTACAGGTATTGGGGAAATAGTGCTCAATATTCTTATATAAGCTTTCAAGGTACTAACATATCACTGGAGCAATGTCTTTGTTATTTGTACTGTGATCTCAGGAAACATATTCAAGTTGCCTTCTTTCACTTCACAGCTGAAGCAAATACTTGCAGCACACTAATGATATAACGGGAGCACACTAGTGTGCCGTAGTACACAGTTTGAAAATCACTGATCTAATCCATATTGTTTATTCTAGGTTTCCTGTTGAGCATGCCCATCTGCCTGGCCCTGCCCTCCCTGGCCCCCAGGGATGGCCGTTCCCTGGGTACACTGTCCACCAACAGCATGGACCACTCCGACATACCCGAGGACCTATACTGGGACCCGCCATATGAGCAGCAACTGAGTCGACTCTCAGCATACTTTATGCACCTTGAGGTTTGTAGACACTAGGATGTGGAATGAAGGTCTGAAAGTAATTCTGACAATTTACTGTCAAGGAAGAAAGCAACGTTAACAATATGAAAAAGATTGGAGCTGAGCAACATGCTGGGGAGAGAGAGAGAGAGAGAGAGAGAGAGAGAGAGAGAGAGTTACAAGGAAAATATAGTATTTCAGTAACCTTGTAGCCCATACCAAGGAGATACTTCATATTTGCTTGAGAATGCATACCCAATTCACACTCATTCTGTTGTGTGTAAGATCATTTTGAGATTTCTTTGTAACTGTTATACTGTACTGCTGTGAACAACACCTATAGTCAGTTCCAAAGGGAACAGATCTTGTACATGAAGAAGTTGTCACATATGCTGGTGTTAAATCTTTTCACTTCCACCTTCAAACCATGGCTGCTTTTTTAATTCACGTTGAGACTAAACTTCTTTCTGTGACTAGCATTGTCAGCCCCAATCAGCATTTTAAACACCTCAGTGAGCTAATGTTAGTGTCTACTCGCCAGAGTTTGTAATGAAACCGTACCAGAGACCTCAGGTGACCCTGACATCTCGGTCTTCTGATGGATGAAATTAGTTTTGTAGCTCTAGCCTGAATATTTCCGAGTCGATCTACGGTATGTCTCCTGAGTGTAGGTAACCAGAGCTGCACAGCGTACCTTCCTGAAACAGCCGTATTAAGGAACTGTAGAGTGTAAGAAAAATCTGTTTGCATCTGTAATGAAACTGCCTAGCAGTTTCTGAGCATTTTTTCTCGTTTCAATTTACTGTTTGGAAATTTTAGTTCATTACTGAAAAGTACACTCAGGACCTTTCCTAAATAAATCATCCTCATAGTTCTCCCCACAAGTGAACAGTTTGACCTGGGATTTGCATAGCCAGTATACATCATCTTGCACTTCTCCAAGTTAAATTGCATGAACATTGTCTCAGACCATTTCCTAGTCTACGCAAGTCTAGCTGGAATTTTAAATCCCATCAGGACTGCTTACATTTGCTGTGAGTCTGATGTCATCTGCGAACTTTACAGAGTAACATCTATGTCATGGATATAATGATGGACAGAAATGAACCAAAGATTAATTCTTTTGGAACTCTAAAAGTGACTGAAGCCCAGTCAGAAGTTCCGTTGATCTTTACCCGAAGTTTACTATCCGTTGGTCAATTTTCTACTCAGAGTACAACCTCACTATTCATACTGTACTGAGTGCATCCACTTTTGACATTAGTCTGAGGCAAGTGATGAGTAAGGATGGAGGTTTGGAGGGTGAAGTGCTTGAAAGGGTACAGCAGGGAAGAAAGGTTGCTGGTTCCTTAAAAGCAGTGATAAGAAACAGGGAAGTGAGCATGGAAGTAAAAAAGTTACTACATGACAGTATTGTGATACCAACTCTAACGTACGGAAGTGAAGCTTGGACATTGTTGGAAGGACACAAGTCAAGAGTGAGAGCAGTGGAAATGAGTTATTTAAGAGGAGCCTGTGGAGTCACGTGGAGAGACAGGCTGACGAATGAGGATATAAAGGAGCGTTGTGGTGTGGATGTGGATGTGATAGGAAGCGTTGTGAGGAACACACTGAGGTGGTTTGGCCATGTGGAGAGGATGGAGGGTGAAAGATTGACGAAGAGAGTGTATGTGAGTGAGGTGGAGGGTGGAAGAGGGAGGGGGAGACCGAGGATGAGATGGAGGGATGGGGTGGAGAGGTATATGAGAGAGGGGGGTGTGAGTTGGGAGCAGGGCAGTGAAATGGCGGGGGACAGGGCGACTTGGAGGCGATTTGTTTGTGGCCACCCCAAACGGGATTGAGGCGTCTGGCAATAGATAGATAGATAGAAGTCACCTTGTCAAATGCCATTAATTGTGAAGGTCTGAGTAGAGGATGTATAGTGCATTATTTCTGTCGTATTCACTCATCATTTTGTGGAAAGTTCAACCAAGCTGGTTAAGCATGATCTGTGTGATGTGAAACCATGCTGGGAGTCCATAATCAGGCTGTGAATTTCCAGGGATATGAGAATCCTATCAACAGTTAGTCCTTATCAAAGTTTTGGTTAAATGGAGGTCAGACTAACTGAACTGAAATTCTCGGGACATTCTTGATCCCCATTACGGCTGAAGGGAAACACAAGCGTGGCTGTGTGGGGTTTTGTATCCTTGATCCCCATCTTTATCCTCAGTCTTTATGACAGGGGTCACATCTGTTAGCATCCAGTCTTCTGGCATATCCCGTGTTTCCAGCAAATTGTCGAAGATTTCTGCTAGTAAAGGATCTACCTGGTCATGCACGGTTTTAAGAACTGGAAGAATTTTACCTGGACCAGATGACTTGTAAATATTTGGCTTGTCAAGAGTTCTTCTTGCCACCTCATGAGGTGTACATCTGAGGATGATGGAATCTTCTCTTTCTTGAGCAATTACAGATCTTGCTGTCATGAGTATCTTCTAAAGACCTTTGCAAAATAACAGTTCAGAGTGTTGACCATATCCAGGTTTGCGACTTACATGAGAGAGAGAGAGAGAGAGAGAGGGGGGGGGAGGGAGATCTATAATCCTTAGCAAAATAATTGTTTAGAGAGTTAACCATATCCAAGGTTGAGACTTACATGAGAGAGAGAGAGAGAGAGAGAGAGAGAGAGAGAGAATGGTCACAGTAATAATAATAATAATAATGATAACTGAATACATATTGATCTGAACTTCTTCCAGTTGCCAACTCTGCCCTGCCAAGAGAGACTGATCTGTGAGCTGGCCTCAGATCCCGTAAAATTTTCACCTGTTGGACAAATCTTCATGAAGGAACTCAGGTGAGTGAATCTACATGAGGGTTATTGTGATTATTAAAAGGTTTTCGATTTCCTGTTTCCAAACTCTACCAACCACATTTGTACTTGTAGTGGGATAAGGATGATAAGGATACTGCAACTACTATGGAGAATACTCTGTGTACTGCCTGATGCCACATTCTGTGAGAATCATCCATGACCAAAGGATCTCCCTGTGTTTCTGTTCCTACTCAGTAATGACCCCTCTTCCCACTACAACCTCCCTCTCCCTGATGTTATCCAGTACCTTAGATCTCTACCTTGTTCTCTCTCTCTCTCTCTCTCTCTCTCTCTCTCTCTCTCTCTCTCTCTCTCTCTCTCTCTCTCTCTCTCTCTCTCTCTCTCTCTCTCTCCTGTCACTCACCATTTTCTCATGTGGTTTACCGTACTACCCAATCTCTTGCACTCCATTCGCTCTACATGGCCAAACCATCTCAGGGTGCTTCTATCTCTCGCCAGCACATCCACACCAGTACCACAGTGCTTCTGAACTTTTTATAAAAAAGCTAATATGGAGAAACTTGAGAGTACAGCAAAGGATGACGAAATGATACCTAGATTGAGAAATAAGCCACATGAGGAACAGTTAGAGGAATTAAATCTGCTTACCTTCACTATGTGTAAATTACAGGGTATTTAATTCAGATATACAAAATCTTCAAAGGACATGATCATATGGCAGTTGAAAAGTAGTTCACAGAAGATCAGTCAAATTATACTAGAAGCAATAAGCATAAAATCATTGGCAAGCATTTCTACTCACACGAAGCTATGTACTTCTTCAACAGAGCTGTAAATATGTGGAATAAGTTGCTTCCTTATGTGGCTAACCCTTCGTGAGCTGAGCCTTTCCAAAGTACACGGGAGGCTGACGGGATCCCACCGGACCCCGAAATTTTTGATGGATTTCTGCCATATGCATAAAGCTACATCATTCAAAGTTTGTGCATATGTTGCTCAGGACACATCACGTGGAGCCAACCCACCAGCGTCCTTTTGTTTGATTGTATTTGTATTCTAAGAAAATTATTTCAGTATGGATGCACTGAACCTGCAATTATTTGAATGTTAGACTGTCAGTACTCATGGGATAGGTTCTTCACATAATAACAAGCTATGGTATACAGTGTGATCCGTAATCATAAAACAGAACTATCCTTATAATGTTCAAATTAGATACAAACATTTTTGTTTTCAGTATCACATAAGTATAAAGAAAACTTACTTTTTATCACGGGAAAACAACTAAGTGATAGTACCTTTCTCACAAATACCAAGAATAGTGACTTCTACAATGTTAATAATAATACAGCAGAATGTTACTGTCAGATTATTCAACCACTTCATATTCATCAACGGCAGATAATTCTCTGCCTGAATTAATATCTTAAAAAAAAAAAATCTGGCTGGTTATTATCTGCCAACAAATTTCTGCCATAAAACATTGATTCTGGTGTTGACATTGTTTTCAGATGTAAAAATCTGAAAAAAAAAAAAAAAAAAAAAAAAAAGTCACACGGAAGGCTAGGTGGCATCCCAGCATACACCACAAACATTTTGTACACTGTCACTCCTAAATGCTGCAAGCTTTTTTGCCCCAAAATTATGTGGATATACAATAATTATATGCAATAAAAGTCAGCGACGAGCAGGTTAGAAAAATAAACAACGGCTTAATGGCATCATTTTAAACACATGCTGAGTTAGGTCACTAAGGGTTAACTGTGGTACAGTACTGTGACACAGTTAACTGCTTGGGTAAGTATAGTATTTGTCCGCTTCTCCCCATCTAAGCATGTGCAGATCTGAATAATACACGTATGAATTAAGAAGTCATCCAGTTCAAAACATGGAGGGTATACCAGTAACCATATAGAGCAACAATGACATATTCCTTAAGATGAGATGTATTTCCCTTGCAAATGAAAACAGTATAGAATTCCGTTCCCTTTCACCCTTACCTATGAACTTTCTATGACAGCTTTTCTGTGCTGCATGGTGTTCCTTCTTCCTATTTCCTGCCAGCTTAAGTTGGAGGGTTTGGTTGGTGAGGGGGGGGAGGAGGCTTCCTGCCTTCCTTTCAGTGTTTTTGGCAGGTAGAATAGTTGCATTAGTTATAATTTATCCTGTTACAAACAGCTTCAAAAGAACTAGTAGGTATGTTGCTGTTTGCTTTTCTTTGTACACCTTTGTATTGTATCTGTCTGTCAGTCACTCTCAGATCATTCATTTCCACATTTCTCATTTTTGCAAATGTCCTTCCGACAGAGTCCAAGCTTCAGTTCTGTATTTTAATGTGGGGATCACAATACTGCCATGCAAAGAATTCTTTACCTTCATGCTCACCTCCATATTCAACGTCATTTTCCTCAGTGCACCTGCACCCCTCCTTTTCCACAGTACCTTTTCTCACACTTCATCCTCCAACCTCCAGTTTTGTTCATCAGTATTGTCCAACAGCTTCAGGAAAAATATACTGTACAGGAAAGAAAAGGGAGCTGTCCCTAAGGAGGTGATGAAGTGGACAATGAGAAAGCCTGAGATCGAGGAGTGGGTGGCTTGAGTGGTTATGGTTATGTATATGGGTGATCACACCCAGGTAAGAATGAATGGAAATTTGAGTTATGAGTTTTCCATGAAGCTGGCGTGCATCCCAGGTCAGTCTTGAGCCCCTTATTGTTTGTCATGGTGCTTGAAGCTCTCTCACGTGACTTCAGAAGTGGACTCCCATAGATGTTGTATGCTGATGACTTGGTGTTGATTGCAGATAATGAAAAGAAGACAGAGAAAAGATTTAGGAAATGGAGGGACAGAATGGGCCACAGCGGTTTGAGAGTAAATGAGGACAAAACAAAGGTGACGATATCTAGGGTTGGTGGTGGTAGGCTACTATCAAAGCAAAGAGAGTGTGGCCATGTGCAGTTTACTACAAAGGTTTGGGAAGACTCTCCATCTTGTGCTGTGTTTGTGATAAATGTGTACATAAGAGATGTAACTGTATTAGAGGTAGACTGCAACTGAATGCAGATTTCGTGTGTGCAGTTTACCGGGGAGAGCATGCAGAGTTTGTCTGGCGTGAAAGGACTGATTATGCTGGAGAGCCTCTTGGGTGTGTAAGGGTTTTGTTATTTGGGGGACGTAATGTTCTAGACGTGGGGCTGGAGCTAGCTTTGTGATTAAGGTAAGGAGTGGTTGGGGGAGGTTCTGGGAGCTGTTGTCTCTCCTGACATTGAAAGGGATCTCCCTCCATGTTAAGGGATCTTCGTATATGCCATGTGTTAGGAGTGTATAGTTGTATGGTAGTGAGACCTGGGCAGTAATGGAAGAGGATATGCGTAGGCTTAAGCATACAGAAATTACAATGATTAGTTGGATGTATAGTACATCCTTGAATGCAAGGCCTGAGGGGGCTAGGATTATGACTGGAAGAGTTAGGAGGTAGGATGAGACTGGAATGTATTAGTGTTGTGATGAGGATGGGTAGTTTGAGATGGTTTGGGCATGATGAGAGGATGGATGATGACAATTTAATCCTGTCCCTGCTGTAGAGACCCGTATACATCTTCTTAGGAAGAGACTTTGACTACTGATTTGAGTAAAGGATGCTCCCAGCTTCAAAAACAGTACTAGGTGGAATTGCTAGAATCATACCATAAGTGAGAAAGTGGAGGTTTTTAAAATGGCTGCCACCAGGGTCTTTCAGGACTACAAAGGCTTACAATTATTAATAGAAATGCAGTACCTGGAAGACTATTATGGGGTTTTCAGGCACGGCCGACACAATGGTGCCTATAGGAAATCAATATGACCTTGCGTAGTACCCGAAATCCAAGATGGCCACCATCCGGACCCTCCCCAAACAAAAAAGTCGTGTATCTTTTGAAAGAAACATCATGACTGGATGATTTTTATGCTACTTATGAGGTTTTCAGGCAGTGCCGACACGATAGTACCTTTAGGCCACTGATTCGATATCACCACATGTGATACCCAAAATTCAAGATGACCACAAATAAGTAATGAAAACTTAGGCATAGAAAAATATTTATTCAAAGACATTTCCCAGTCATACAGATACCAGTACCATGTGAAGCTCATTTCATGAACATATGAATTAATCATGCCTGAAAGATGGCATTTTCACTTATATTGACAGACTGACTCCTGTTTATGACATAAAATTACACATTTGACACCCTTCTTTTTGCATAACATCGCATCAAGCCACACTTACAAACGACTAGCATTCTTTGGGGTAATGGATTCAGGCATTTTTCAGTAGTAGTGTGTCAGTCTCTTTCACGCATCCGTATTTGGTAGGGTCTGTGGCAGGTTGGGTAACATCAAGAAGGCATAGAACTTTACGGACAGAGTAAAATGGTCTCCTGATGTGGCCACGAATTGTGCTTGAAGTTGCTGGCAGGGCTTCCAACGATTGTGGTGTCGGAGCTCGCAGTTGGACTTCCACCCGGAGCCGGTCGAATGTTCGCAATTTGGGTTTGCTCTTCGCACCAGCTCACACTCGAACGAGATACTCACCTTTCATCAAGATCTCGTCAGTGAGAGTGTCAGACTGCAATATCAGCCAAGTAATGCTCTGGATCACATGACAGAGAGGCATGTTCGGTACCTATCTTACTCACTGCATCATCTCCAGTCGATATATGTGCCTTCACAATGACTTTGATAGTGTAGTGGTATATGACACCGTCGCTAACCGGTGCTGAACTCTATTCTCAATTTCTGGGGGCCTCGCTTTCGAAAATATTGAACATAATGAAGCAGACGTGCTACTTTGTCTGTGTCATTGGAAACTACTAGCAGCTGGCTACTTCCCCGATCCACCTCCCATGCATAGTGCATCACAATGTGATCAGCGGCTTCTTCCACATCACATGTCAGCATGTCAATAGGTTCTGTAGTTTCAGAAGGTGGTTGGGTGGACGACCTTCCAGAGTGGAGAAACTCTGCTGACACAATACCATCATCTGTGACGCATCCACCAAGCACAACATTCAACTTCACCATCTCAGGAGTCGAGACGAGATCGCGAACGAGACGCTATAGCATAGTTATGTTGACCGAGGAGGTCCACAACTTGTTCATTTCTTTCTTCTACTATTAGAAATTGTAAGCCTTTATAGTCCTGAAAGACCCTGGTGGCGGCCATTTTGAAAACTGCCATTTTCTCACTTATGCTATGATTCTAGCAATTCCACCTCATACTCTTTTGAAGCTGGCGATATCCCTTACTCAAATCACCAAAGTTTCTTCCTAAGAAGATGTATACGGGTCTATACAAATGAGACTGGACTAAATTGGGCATGAAATGTGAGAAATGTGAACGTCCAGGGTAGGATTGCGAGAGGTAAACCAAAAAAGGCCCGGAATGAGGTCAAAGACTGTGACCACAGAAGGGACTGAACACGGAGGCTGCCAAAGATCAAGCAGCATGGAGAGCCACCATTAGGGCTGATGCATGCAAGCACACTGGAGCTTTTGTAAACGATACGATTTGATACAATATGAGTACTGTGAACATACTTGAAAGCAATGAAGGCACAAGTTTTCCATTTTCTGACCATTCAGCCTAACTGCACACACTTCATGATTTAATTCATGATGAAAACCATAGCATTACTCTTTGCCACATTCAGTTTAAAATTTTATTTCATACACACGCTTCTAGTCTCATTCACCAGACCTTGCAGTTCCTACTTGTGTTCACTTAACACATCAGGATCATCAGAAGACAACTGTACATGCAGCTTCCACACTCTACTCAGTCTCATTAGTGGCACTAGACTTCCACTGCCCTATCGTCTTTTTTACAACACTAGCCATATAAATACTGGATAACCACTGGCATATGACATAACCAAATTTCAAATGAATATTCTTATCAGAGAACTCTCTCTTCATCTTCCACACACACTGCCACTATTGCCCTCTTGTATATTCTTCTAACAACATTCAGCAGTTTCCTTTTTACCCAGTATTTTCTCAGCACCTTCCATATTTTTTGTTCTTATACTCAGTTATATGCTATCTCTAAATCCATGAAGCCAGTATACAACTTCTTTCATGATCATCATCATCTTGACCTTTTTTCCCGCCTTTCCTGCTTTTCACCTCTCTAAATTCTGTACATATCTGAAAGATCTTGTCTACACACTTCTGCCCTTCCTAAAAACCCCTTTTTCCTCAGTTATCCTCTTCATTCTATCAGTAACAGTTCTGCAGTACACTATATTATTCTTGTCATAAGGACACAAATACATCAATGGCTGATACATAATCCTTTTTCCCCTAGTATAAGGGAACTGTTTTATCCGATTTCTAGTCTTCTCTGGCCATTCTGTTTCATTGCTAACTGCATTATGTAAAGCAGAATGCAGTCTAACCACTTTTTATTCTCATATGGATTTTTAGACTGAGCATCATATATTAAAGGGTTTGCCCACACCTTTGTACACTCAGTTTTAATAACACTATCCATTCCCTCCCAACCAGGTTAATCCGTGGACCAGTTAACACCACGGATAACTCCTTAATGTGGCGCTACATATCTGCGGCAAGAGAAGGCTTTGCCCTACCCACAGAGGATTGTGCTCGTGCCTACCCTTCATGCCCACTCCCAACTGATCGCGTTCTGAATATGCCTGTGCTTAAGGTCTGGCAGTACATCTCATCCAAACTCAACCTGCAGCTTATCTAGTGGATAGCTTAGTAGTTGGATATGTTCTGATCTGCCTTTAGCTAAATCGGAGTCCAGGACACTGCAAGCCACACTCAGTCCTTTTCTGTGTCAGTGTCATATCTAACTTATATAAAGGATACAGTAGTTCTGTAGTTGGATCTGTTTAGGTCAGTCTCTGGTTTAATTCTGAGTCTGGCACACTACAAGCTTAATCCCTTTCTGTGTTATTGTCGTCCCTAAGCTCAACCTCCAGCTTATTAAAATAATAACTCAGTTCTTCAGCCTGTTTCGGCGTGTAGCAAGATCACCTCAGAGTTAAGACATTACGTGTCAAGCATATTTCTGTTCTTTGTCAGTGTCATCTCCAAATTAGCTAAGAGACAGCTCAGTGGTCAGATTTATTTAGGTCTGTTTCTGGCTTACATTCAGAGTCCATGATATTACAAGTGAAGCTCAATCTCTTTCAGTGTCAATGTCAGTTTAACTCGGCCATATACGGTAGTTAGTGTTTAAGTTACTTTAGATAACTTGTCATAATTCTAAGTTCAGTGTCCACGTTACTGATGCTTAATCTTTTTGTTGCTGTGGATGCACTTGGGTATTTCATGTATTATACATCCAGACCCATTTTTTTTTTTTTCTAGCAGTCCAAAAATTACTGGTAATTGAGAGAGTACTGGTATTCAACTGTCTGACTACTAGGAATATCCTCACCCAAAGAAAATAATCTTGGGGTAGCCTGGATAACATAATGCATCCACCGAAGGCAAAAGGGGTTAATATGAATGACAGCTCTACCTAAGTAACCTTCAATTCCACACAATAGAAGTGGGCATTACTACAGTGCAGTAACACACTAACTCATCAGGCTTAATTCCACACACGAGGTAAGATGTTATACACTTTATATTCATGCTAGCTCCACAGTATTGATGAAACTCTAATAAGGTCTCAACCATTAAAAAAAAAAAAAAAAAAAAAAAAAAAAAAAAAGCGAAAGGAAGAGGATATTCGCGGGCTCAAACGTACAGAAATGACAATGATTAGGTGGATGTGCAGTGCGTCCCTGAGTGTGAGGCCTGGGGGGGCTAGGTTTACGACGGAAGAGTTGAGGGGCGGGATAGGACTTGAGTGTATTGGTTTTGTGATGAGGAGAGGTAGATTGATGTGGTTTGGGCATGTGAAGAGGATGCAGGATGATAATTGGGTGTAGAAAGTGAGAAATGTTAATGTTAGGGGAATGGTTGCGAAAGGTAGACCGAAAAAGACCTGGGACTAGGTTGTTGAGTATGGCCTCAGGGATAAGGGACTGATTAGGGAAGCAGCCAGAGATCGAGCAGCATGGAGAGTCGCCATTAGGTGACCAAGGCCGAAGCATGCAAGCATGTTTTTAGCCTTCAAAAATGAACGAACAAAAACGAGCGATGACTGTCATAATTCCTATGAAAAGAAATGTTCCTCAGAAATTATTACTAACAATTTCTGTGCTATGAAAACTACAAGCAGTCATAAATATTACCCAACAAATTAGTGCTGTAAAGCTATGAAGATATAGGTAAAGCTATGAAGATATAGGTAAGTTATGAAGATATAGGTAAAATAAAGTTAAGTGCCCATTACTGTTCACTGGCCTCACACAAATCTGCTGTGAAAAGCTCAGTGCATCAAACTAATAACCCAGCATTACTAATAAAAAAAAAATGCAATGCAAACTGCAATGCAACCCAACACTACTAATCATTGTAAGTAAATCTGTATATAAGTCCTGGAGCAACATGTGTCAAAATAATCACTGTAAGCCCTATGCTCTTGATCCACAAGCTTTTTTCCTGTGGTGAATAGTGCCACATACTCCATGATGCCATATTTAGAATATTATGTTAGTAACCAAGAATATATAAACGATTAAACTTAGCATCAGGTATCTCCTTAAATTAAATGCACTGTTTGACTGGTCAGTGGTTAATGATATAACACGTCTATTTAATATCACCATGTATTTCAAAAACTTGTCTGGGGTATAAAACTGTATAAATGCAGTAAGTTTACTATCCTTCAATGCTGTGGACTACAGAAGTCCCAGACACCTTGGAGGGGAACACAGAACTGACTGCTGTTGTGCTGCTGTTACTGTCACAAAGAACTGATTTCTGATGCTATGTTTAAACCCCCACCACATTCATCTTCCTCTCCACACTGGGAGTTTTGTTTGGGATCCCAGTAGTGTTGTATTCTTGTCTTAATATATGGTAATAATGTGCATGATGAGGCTCTTGATGTAGTGCTGCCTACTCCTTCCTTAGTCTTTATCATTCTTTTTCTGTGCCTGCCCTCCTCTCTTCCTATTTCTCCCATCTTTCCTGTCACTTCTTATTGCTTTTCTTTCCTTTACATGTGGCTTTACATTGAGTGACAAGCCAAATGGTTTCCTGTAAGCCAGGAAACCATTTACAACGCTGAGTGGTAACCATATAACCAAACCATACGTGCTCCCTACGTGTCAATAAGTGGGTTGGTGGAGGCTTAGTGCCCCTCCCCGTAAAACAAATAACTCAAAGTCAAATAGCCACCCCTTCCGGGATTATGGCGTCTGGCAATAGACAGATAGATAGATGAGGCTCTTGTGACATTATTTACTTTACTCTTTAATGTGTGTGTGTCATGTATGTATAGGGACTGATATATAAGTGATGATGCATCATTTCTAGTTTATGTTTATGCATTAGTAAGGGCATTGTATTGCTGCTTGAAATTACATTTAGCTGCGTATTAACATACCACAGTTCAGATCCAAGAGGTAGCCAGTTGTTTTTCTATCATACTGCTGCCAGGGACATAGGGTGATCTACTGTTTAAATGATCCAGACTATGGCAGCCGAGCCTCAGGCCCTCCTATGGACCAGACTTCCTGGCCCCGGATGAATAACATGAATTGACTTAGGCTACTGTTTTTACTTTAGGGTAAAGACAATGATTATATAACTGTGCTTAACTGTGAAGGGTAATAGAATATTGTTTAAACCACATTGACTATGAATCCAATACATCAGGTTTAAAATAGCTTACTCAGTATTACAAGTTGAAAACAAGCAGTCATTATGTATTTTTATATTGCATACTGTAATTATCAATAGTGTAAGGTCAATACTTGGGCATTCTTTACCTGCATATAAATCACTTTTCCTACATCAACACTGGTTACAGTAAGTCCTTGTTACATGTTACCTTTTTTACACTAATTCCTCAGTATATTACAGATACTGTATACTGCAACTTAAAGTTCCGTTGATACTTTTAAAGCTGATCCACCAAGTCCCAAAATTTACAGCACCAAATGTATGGAAAAAATTTCTAATAATTTAGGACACCTCCTTGACATAGAACGAGACCTGTTTGTTATTTACTATCGTTCAGCATTGTGAGCTAATACCTGTCTCTTCTTTCAACAACTGAAATGAACACACTTGGTGGTGATTTACACATAACTAGTTTATCAGTATTATTATCTTTATATCATTAATGATGGATTAGGATGTAAATACAGTACTATCTCTTCTGTTGTCTGTTCTGCTAGGTCTTTGGCTAATGGTACTGTTTTGCAAAGACTGACTAACTCTTGATAACAGTGCTAAGAATCCTCTACTGGTCAGAGAATTTATAAAGAAGCTGAAAGAAAGATGCTTGTTAAATTATATTACACAGGGTGGAAAAAAAAAAAAAGCATATGGTCAGAGAGCTAGGATCAGCTTAAAAAAGAAAAGGAAAATGAGAGAGAGAGAAAATAGTCATCACAAACCAAAAATTCCTTACATCCATTTGTCCTTAATCCCCTCAACCAGTTGACATACTGCATAAACTTTGTATTTTACTCTTGCTACCAGAAAGTTTATTCAGCTTAGGAGTGACTGTTCAAACTTGAGGGATCAAACTAAGTCTTCACTGACCCCTTTAATGCTAGCCAGCATCACTGGGAAGCTGAATAAAATCATCTGGAACTAACAAAAAAAACACCACAGTAATATGCCATCAAGATGAAGGGGTTAAGTGGGAGAAATGGGTCAGAGATGATGATGGTGATGATGATGATAAACACTGGTTCTCTAAGAAGCAAATGAACCACCTACACAAATGGTACACGTGGTGGCCATCTTTTTACCTAAGCTAATTTATATGCTGTACCTAAAGCACCGTTTCTCTTGTTACTGCGGAGCTGTACTTAATGTTTATAATGTATTCAGTACAATATATCTGACATTGTACTGTGTATTTGAAGTACCGTCATCTTACTCTGAAAATAAAAACTGTGTATTAATGTTTATTATTTTATTACATCCTGATGCACAAAAACTGTGTCTCGATAATATACTTCATATACTGAATACGAAAAGATCCACAAATCTCTCCCTACAAACACAATGATTCTTTGGGGACTAGATAATCTCTCGAGTAGATTATGAAATTACTCGGTATTGCTTATTTTTTGTTTCTGCTGCAACACACTCATATCAAACTCCACCATTGTACCTCGCACTCGTAGGCTATATATTTCTCCCAGGGCGGCCGTCGCCACTGCAATTGTAGGGGATGAACAGGTAGCCCAGGGATGGACAGCTGACTCATATTTTCATGGGTCAGGAAGCTGTCATGCACCGTTTTATGGTTTATTTTTCATACTACAATAATTTTACTCGTAAGTTATTTGTATCAACTAAACAGTGCCAGTCTGATTAAATATCATGAAAACAGTATTGGCATGCCATATGCAGATACCAACCAGTAAGGAAACGGTGCTAGGGAGGCTCCCTAACCAGTGAGAATACAGACCGTGATGCTACGTTGACTTGGGGGGGGGGAGGGGGAGCTGCCACAGGAAGCCACAGAAAATGCTGTGGGAAGGATCTGATGATACCAAGGGCCATACTCTAGTTGATGTAGGAACGAGACCTTGCAGCACCTCCTCCCTAGTAGTTTATTCTGCACGTTACATTTAATTATTCCCTACAATCTTAATACCTTTAATCAGCTGTTGTTGCTTAACCGCTGTCTGTCATGCCAAGCAGACTCAACCACCACAGATAAGTAACTGCTTCTATGGTGACATTCTACAGGTGCAGCATACACCATGCATGGAACCGGCACCCTCTTGTGGTAGACTGCACTTCACTTGGGTTGGACCAGGGTCCATCCGATGACAAGGTGCAGGGAAACATAAAGTTTGCATCTGGGTGGACACCGCAGCTGCTCCACCTAGGGTCACAGTGCCACTATATGTCAGCTCCTGTTCAGTGCTCCTTTTACCAGTATACTACAGCAATGGGATATCCCCTTCTGTGGTGCACAAATACACTGGTTATCAACAGCCTGTTTTACCCTTCTGATATGAAAGGCAACATGTCAGAGTAATCACAGAATGCCTAATATTAGCTAAATATCTTTCACAGTTTAGCTGTAAATTAATTAGCTTACATTCCGGGATTTGTATTGTGAGTTGAAAAAATGCAAAATACTTACGGTACTTTCATGACAGACAGGTTTAGTAGGCCTAGATCATATTTTCAAAAATGAATCTGCCAGTTTTAACATCAGTATCTGCAACAGTAATGCCAAGGTGAATGACAGAAGATTTGTGTTTATAGGTTCACTGAATTATAAATATGAAATCCTTCAATTTCCTTTGGGTCAAACATGAAAACAGTTTATTCATATCACGTAATCGCTAAATGTTACACTAATAGTACCAGTAAGCAGCCAAAATCTCATCCTAAATTTATCCCCCGAACATATACAATTAGTGTCTCTTTCTGACAAGTATGTAGCAGTCATCCACCGCACTAGAAAGCATATTAATATCTAAAGGTTAATTTTGACACAGTATACATAAATAACTTACAAGATATCATTAACACACCAAATGTAGAAATAATGTGGTAAGGAAGAGGTATTGGGAGGCATCGTAAACGGATGAGAATGTGGCCCCAAGAAGCGGGGTCGGATGTAGGAACGCAAAACGGGAGTAAAATTAATTTGGAAAATTGTGTATGGGGTGCAAGTTGGGAGATACAAAGAAGCAGCCTGCGGTAATATGACTATGAGGTGGGGAAAGAGAGACGGCTGGGAAACAGTGAAAATCACGAAGAGGGCAAGTGCTAAAAAATAAGAAAACCACATCGAAAATGGATTATAGATGAGAAACTGGGTGCAGAGGGCAAGGTCTTAGGGTACCCAGGAGCAGTCTGGGTAAAAACGGAATATCTGTATATGCAGGGAAAGGATGAGGGATGGAAATAAGATCCGGTTAAGGACAAGGACTGGAGTAAGAAAACAAAGTGGGACAGCTTGCAAAAGTAAGGTTGAGAAGAATAGAAAAGAGAGTGATGAAGAGATCAATGAGAATGGGAAAAAGGTGAGGTGGAGAAAGGATAAGAGAATGTGAAAAGGGAAAAAGGTATACTCTGGAAGAAGGGTAAGGCTGAAAAACAGGAAGTAAGGGACGTATAAGGTAAAGATTAGTGAAACAAGTGTAAGGAAAGATTAGTATGATACAAGAAAAAGAGAGAGAGTCGGGAAGAGAGAAGGAGTAAGAAAAAGACAAATATGAAAGGATGACAGTAAAATGCAGGAAGAAAATGAGTCAAGGAAAATGTATGTAAAGTACATTATGCAGAGGGGTACAGAAGGATGGGAAAAGAAGCTACAAGCACAAAGAGAAAAATGTGAAGATTTTAAACACGAAGCACAAATTGGGGCCCAAATTACAGGAAAAGAAATGGAGTAACAGTAAAGAAGATAGGTATGATATGGTTGGCTGAAGAGGTTAAGAGAGTAGTGGAGGAAAAGAGAAAGTGGCTAGAGTGCTTTTAGAACAGGGGATCAATTGAAATAAGAACTGAATATGTTGATAGCAAGAAGTACCGTAAAGAGACTAGTGAAGAGGGAAAAGATGGATGAAAATTGAATGCAAATAATTCTGAAAACAGAAAGTTATTCTGGAAAGCGGTGCAGGAATGTAGAAGTGACAACAGAAAGAAATGTGAAAATGTGAAGGATGTAAGTGGTAGATTGTTAACCCATGGGGATAAAGTAAGGACCAGATGGAAAGGTTTTGAAAGCCTGATGAATGGGAATAGAGAGAGCAGAGCGGCTGTAAACATGATTGGTTTGGGGAGTGTGCAGAGAAGGAATGCAGTGCCAAGAAACGTTACACTCACACATGTGAATAACGCTGTGAAGTGGCTGGAAAATGGGAAAGCAGCTGGAATTGATCAGGTATTTGCAGAGATGATTAAGTCTAGTGGAGAGAGCGGAATGAAGTGCTTGTTGGAGATAATGGTATGTAAGAAGGAATGGATGAGTGAAACTGTGCAAGCAGTGGAAAAAGGCTGTGATTGTACACCCGTACAAAAATAAAGGTGACCGAAGTGAGTGCAAGAATTATCGTGGCATAAGTTTATTGAATGCTGTAGGGAAGGTATATTGAAGAATTGCTATAGAGGTATCAGAAGCCTTAATGAGTGATGAACAGGGTGGCTTTAGGAGTGACAGAGGATGTGTGGATCAAATACAGTATTTGCAATGAGACAAATAATGGAGAAGGCTTATGAGAAGGACAATATAGTGTTTATGGCATTTATGGATCTTGAAAAAGCATACGACAAAGTAGACAGAGAAGGATTGTGGAAGGTTTTGCGCATGTACAGTGTAGATGGTAAGCTGCTGGGTGCTGTCAAGTGTTTTTATGATGGTAGTGAAGCATGTGTAAGGTAAATGGGGATCTAAGTGAATAGTTCACGATCAATGTGGGCGTGAGAAGGTTGTGTGATGTCCCCATGGTTGTTTAATATGTATTTGGATGGGGTGAGGAGAGAAGTAAAAACACGAATGATGGAGAGGGATGGCATTGGTATGAATATTCATGGATATAATATCTCAAATTTGTCGTATGCTAATGATTTGCAGCGCTACTTGAAAATACCAAACAAAAGCTTGGTAGACTATTGCAGAGTTTTGCTGAGATCTGTGAGCCTCGTACCTGGAGAGTAAATGTGGAAAAGAGTAAAGTGATGGTAATCGAGAGAGAAGGTGATTCCCAGTGTGATGTTACAGTGAAAGGAAAGAGACTGGAATTGGTGAGAGAGTTCAAATACCTGGGTACAGTGATAGAAAAGAGAGGAAAATGTGCAAAAGAAATGGAAAGTAGAGTGACACAAGGAAGAAAAGTAGCTGGCGCTATGAAGACCTTGAAAAGAAACAGAGGCTTGAGTGTTGCAGCTGCGCGAGGCTTACGTGAAGGAGTGTTAGTGCCAACTTTAACATATGGACGTGAGACAATGGTGTGGCGTGAAATTGAAAAGTCAAGGGTGAGAGCAGTGGAGATGGGACTGCTGGTGTAGTACAAAGAGTGGATAGGATAAAAAATAATGTGATTCGTGAAAGATGCGGAGTGAGGAAGTCTGTGGACAACAGAATCGAAGAGAGTGTCTTGAGATGGTATGGTCATGTGGATAGAATGGATAACAATAGATTGGTGACAAGAGGTATATCTGAGCGATTTGAAGGAGAGAGGAGGTGAGGTAGGGCAAGGAGAAAGTGGAGGGATATGGTGGTTGAGTAGGAAGCGAGGTATGGAAGTCGATGAGGCTAGGGGATTGGCAAGAGATCGAGCTAGCTGGATGAATGTTGTGAAAGGTACATGATCAGGGATTTGGCACCCCGTTTTTAACGTGACAGCGTACGGACTGACTCTGTCGTATATGTTTATATGAAGCTACAGAATGTGGTGAAAATTGTCGGCATATCAGACAGAGCCAGGATTTCGGGGGCTTGAATGATGAGTGAATGGAAGAGTGGCCCACTGAACTGAGCAAACTTGGACTGTCTGGATGTTGCTACTCCTCACCCTGCCCTACAGTAGGAAAGGAGGTCCCAGTGATGATGATAATGAGATGGAGTGAGATGAGCCAAAACAAGAAAGGAGGATCAATGGCTGCAACAAATGAAGTAGGTCAAGGAATAACCTGCCATATGCACCAACAGACTGGAAAGGAAAAAGTGCTATAAAGCCTCTTAAGGTGATGAGAATAGAAGACCAAGTGATACAGGCTGCTTCTACCGTCTTTCACACGCAGCTAACTGGCTAAACTTAACCCTTTGCATCTGCTGGCACATTATTTTACAGTTGACTAAGTCCTTGTAATATGTTAGTTATGTTTTAAACTTTTACAGCTTTTTCCATACAACTGGTACTGTAATTTGGGAGAAACTGGCAAATCAGTTTTATTGGTTGCAAGGGAACTTTAATAAGCACTCATGCCATAAATCACGGTGGACTGTATGGCAAAAAAAAAAAAAAAAAAAAAAAAAAAAGTGACATAACAGACTTACTGTATTCCTGGTGCCTCCAGGCTGTTTAATTCAGGTTAGGAAAGACTTTGAAATTGGGAGCAGGGGGGCGCTCGTGGTAGGTGGGGGCGCTCGTGGTTAAGTGGGGGCACTCACCATCCACTCACTCGATGTAGTGCTTCTTTCGGGTGTCTGCCCTTTCTTCTCTTCCATCCTCCTTTCATTCCATCCTCTTCTGTCTTTCTTTCCTTCATTCTTTCCTCGTCCTTCTGCCTGTGGGCGACTTTAAACTGAGAGACAAGCCAAATTGTTCCCGTATACCAGGAGACCATTTACTACGTTAGGTGGTAGCCATATAAACAAATTATGCCGCCTGCTGGTTTGCTGGGTAATTAAGGTGCTCCAATCAGATTGAGCCGGTGAAGGTTTATATCCAAGGGATGAGTGAGGTTTATTGCTCACGTAATGCCACTCAGGGATGAGTGAGGCTGGTCACTCATCTTAAATATCAGGACCAACTTGCCTAGCCCCGAGCTCCTACGCTCCTCATGGGACAATGTAGGACTGGATGATGAATGAAAATGATGATGAACAGACATAATGAGCCTTACATTACAACAAAACTTCCCTAACTTGAATAAAATCACCTGGAGGTAGCAAGAATAAATATTAAATAAGTCATCATAAGGGGGGTTATCTCTGTGAATAGGTGGTGTCATGGAAAATACAGTAAGTCTACAAATTTCTATACTTTTCACATTAATGTACAAATAATTTTTTGTCGTTTGTGAAAAAACAAATAAGATATTTCTTCTTGGACATGTAATATTGCAAAAAATAATAAATAAATAAATATAACTGACTGGGATAAGACTTGACTTTGACAACGATCTATCCATAAATGATGGCACAATTAAACGCAAGATCCTGAAGTATTAATAGACTCTCTTCTGCACCTGCTTACTGAATACAAACACTGTATTCTGAGATGGATACAAAATTTATCACTTGCAGAAAAGTGACAATAGCTGGAATTATTTCATATCTGCACAACCATCACCAGTAGAGTAAAATGGGGGTAATTTCACCATGAACGGTGGTTTTTGCTAAATACAAACCTCTACATATGGAATATTGACATTCTTATTGCTTTATCTATACTCTCAGCCCTTCTGCTAAAGATATCTATAATCGTTTTTGTAAAAAAAAGAAAAAAAAGAAAAAGGCCTACGCCAGATTGAAAAAAAAAAAAAAAAATGCCTTGCGGCTAAATTACCCCACCTGTCTGGGTAATGTCGCCGCGAACTATTTGTTGTTGTTATAATATTTATTGTTATTATTGTTATAATACCACGCTACACATCCACAATGGATTCTAACTAGGCTTAGGTTGCCTTGGCTACCATACAGTAGGGCCTAGGCCATGTATTGGGCGAACTTTAGGTCGATGGCATCCATGATTGTTTCACTGTTTCACGGTTGTTAAGTTGGTCGGAAGGACTCCCATGGCACGAGTGTATGGCAGGGTACTGTTTTGTTCTGTGTGTTCTTACCTAATTGTTCATACCTAATTGTATCTTTACGGGAATGAGTCAAGCTCGTACTGTCCCGTGTATTAAACCATTTTTATCGTACATATCCTTAAATTTTTTAATAGTTTTGGAAAACACTATTTCATTCGGTAGTGCATTCCACTGATCAATTGCCCTATTTGTGAAACTGAATTTCCTTACTTCTTTATCGCCTTTCTTTTTATGTAGTATTTTGCAGTGTCCTCTTGCTGATGCTTCCCCATAGGTTATATAATCATTTATGTCTATTTTCTCATTCCCTGAGATGCATTTATATCGCATAATCATGTCTCCTTTCTTCCTTTTCCCCTGTAGCGTTGGTAGATTCAGTTTTTCTAGTCTTTCTTCGTAGCTTAGATCCCTTAAGCTTGGCATCCATCTTGTAGCAGCCTTTTATACTTTTTCAATTTTATCTATGTGTTTTTTGAGATAAGAATTCCAGACTACTGATGCGTACTCCAGGGTTGGTCTGACGAGTGATGTTATTATCTTCTCAGCATGTCTTCGTGTGTGTGTGTGTGTGTGTGTGTGTGTGTGTGTGTGTGTGTGTGTGTGTGTGTGTGTGTGGACAATGCAAGCAGTTCCGAAACACTTTTAAGCTGAATCGTGTAAATAATGGGCAAATAGATGTTTTTTTTCCAGTTTTTATTGATGCAATAAATGTTCAAAATTTTCGATAAACAATTTCATTTCCCCGTCATTTTTTTTCCACAATGGATCAAAACTTCATATGACCTTGTTTGGTCGGCATTTCTCTAAAACCTAAGCCCAACAGAAGCCGAATCCATGCAATAGTTTGGGAGCTATGGTCCTTTGGATCTGAATTATTGGCGTCGCGGCAAAATTATCCCATTTTACCTTATACTAAATTAAAACACCTATATTACTGCAGTTGTCACATGTGTTTAATTGTACAAAACACTAGTTCCACAAGTGCTATATATGAAGTATTAAATTATCACAAGTTGTTCTCTATTCTGAACAATGACAGGATGCATGATTTCCTCAGCACTTGAATAACATTGATTCAGCATCCTCATGCTGAAACTATGTGGGCTACTGGTTACTTATAAACACTGAGGCAACAAAAACTCACCATCATAGCAAAATATCTCTCCCTCAAGCATCTGTTCCAAGGTTTAAGCATATATTACCTCATAAGACAATGCATTCAGAGAGAAATTATCACTGATAAAAACTGTAAATAATTTTTTGTTAGTATATAATTCATGTAACTGCAAACTGTGAAAAAAAAAAAAAAAAAAAAAAAACCTTTACAAGTACCTTTTTTTATCAGTGGAATGGAGACAGAGGGGAAAATTACTAGAGGTCTTCTTAGGGAAGGAAACTGCAGGGTGACTTGTTGATTAGGTCCATACGATTGTCTTACAGCACTTCTTTCTTAAAGTTTACTTCACTATATGGGACATTAATATTTTCTCCTATGTATTTAAGCAATTTGTCATTAACGTTCATTGCAGAAACAATTCTATGTTTCATTCTAGCTAACAGACGACATTTTCATTTAGAGTGCAGTAATACCATTAACATTAACCTTCTCATGGTTGGAAGAATTCTAGCACTCTGTTCCAGCTAATGTAAGATGATTTTACTGAGTCAGTCACTGAAGCCTGATACTTTATATTCCATCCCAGTTTAATTATCTTCTTAATGCACTGGAGATACAAACTGTGTAAATAACACTCACTCGATGTAGTGCTGCTCTCGGGTGTCTGCCCTTTCCTCTCCATCCTTCTTTCCTTCCATTCTCTTCTGTCTTTCTTTCCTTCATTCTTTCCTTGTCCTTCCTCCTACAGGTGACTTTACACTCCCTCTTCTGTCATTCTTTCCTTCATTCTTTCCACTTCCTTCAGCCTGTGGGTGACTCTACACTGAGTGAAAAGCCAAATGGTTTCCTGTGCACCAGGAAACCATTTACTACGCTGGGTGGTAACCATATAACCAAATTTTGGCGCCTGGTGGTTTAGTGGGTAATTATTGTGCTCCAATCCAAGGGGTGGTTGGGGTTGATTGCTCATGTAATGCCACTCAGGGATGAGTGAGGCTGGTCACTCTCATCTTAAATGTCGGGACCAACTGCCTAGCCCCGGGCTCCTTCGCTCCTCATGAGGCAATGTAGGATTGGATGATGGATGGATGGTAAATAACACGAGTGAATGTTTGCATATTAAGTGCAGAAAAAACTGGTAAGGAAGAGGTGCTACAGTGCTTACTAAAGTGAAGAGAATACAGTTCTTTGACTCTCATGAGATGGTGGCTGAGTGTGGATATTATCACAGGGGGCTACTGAGACAGGAAGGTTTAATTACCACAACTATATGGTGTGACTCGGAAACTTTCCTCAACTGTACTTAGTAAGGCTAAGATATACTACAGAAACGGATAGTGCCTGCACACCAAGAGCTAGAAAAGTGCGACAAGTGTAAATTAATACAGTACTCGTGTTGTGAAAATATGATACAATAAATTTATGGTACTTATAGTCCCTGTAGAGTGAATTTTAAATCTTAATAATTATGATTTATAGGTGCTGTATTCTTTCTTGTATATGAAGGAATACTGAGGGTTTTCACACACAATAAACTCTGCACTGAAAGTTAACTGCAGGCGTAGGGTCTGTGAGGCATACAGGAAGGATTTTCAAGCGAGAGAGCTATATGCATCTTTCATTCTGGTATGGACAGGACAGTATAGCTGACATGCATACCAGTGAATTTAGGAGGTCTCTTAATCTTTCGAGGACTGTGGTGGAGATGGGTTTATGAGCATCCATCTATCTGTCTATTGCCAAACGCCTTAATCACATAAGGGGTGACCACAAACAAATCGCCTCCATGTCGCCCGCTCCCCCATTATTTCACTGCCCTGCTCCCAGCTCACGCACCTCTATCTTACATACCTCTCCACTCCATCCCTCCATCTCATCCTCTGCCTCCCCCTCCCTCTCCTCCCTCCGCTTCACTCACGTACACTCTTCTCGTTAGTCTTTCGCTCTCCATCCTCTCCACATGGCCAAACCACCTCAGTGTATTTTTCCTAACGCTTACCATCACATCCACATCTACACCACAGTGCTCCTTCACTTCCTCATTTGTCAGTCTCTCTTTCCATGTGACTCCACGTGCTCCTCTCAAATAACTCATTTCCACAGCTCTCACTCTTGACTTCTGTCCCTCCAACAAGGTCCAAGCTTCACTTCCATACATTGGAGTTGGTATCACAATACTGTCATGTAGTAACTTTTTCACTTCCATGCTCACTTCCCTGTTCCTTATCACTGCTTTCAAAGAACCAGCAACCTTTCTTCCCTGTTGTACCCTTTCAAGCATTTCACCCTCTAAACTTCCATCCTTACTCATCACACTACCCAAGTACTTAAATGCACTCACATTTTCCATTTCCTCCTCATCCAGCCTCACTGTACATTCAGTAACATAAAATCTCTCGAAGACCATAACTTTGCTCTTCCCTACATTCACCTTTAGATTCCGTTTGTTACACACAATCCCAGACTCATTCACCAAGCCTTGCAGTTCCCCTTCGTCTTCACTTAACAACACAGTATCATCTGCAAACAACAGTGCAGGGAGTTTACAAACACTGTCCTCTCTTATTAGGGTCACTCCAACATCCACTGCCCTACCTTGTATTTCTTTTAAATCTCCATCCATGTACAGATTGAGCAACCCTGGGGACATGACACACCCCTGTTTCAATCCAACATTCACACAGAAAAATTCACTCAGCTCACTATCCACATGCACTGCAACCAGAGCATCCTCATACATACTCTTCACGGCATTCAGTAACTTTCCGTTTACTCCATATTTCCATAATACTTTCCACATTCCTTGTCTATCCACCCTGTCATATCCATCTATCTATCTATTTCCAAACGCCTTAGTCCCGTACGGGGTGGCCACAAACAAATCGCCTCCACGTCGCCCTGTCCCCCACCATTTCACTGCCTTGCTCCCAACTCACAAGCCCCTCTCTCATACCTCTCCACTCCATCCCTCCATCTCATCCTCGGCTCCCCCTCCCTCTCCCCCCCCCCTCCACCTCACTCACATGCACTCTCCTTGTCAGTCTCTCACTCTCCATCCTCTCCACATGGCCAAACCACCTCAGTGTGTTCCTCCTAACGCTTCCTATCACATCCACATCCACACCACAACGCTCCTTTATATCCTCATTTGTCAGCCTCTCCATGTGACTCCACAGGCTCCTTTTAAATAACTCATTTCCACTGCTCTCACTCTTGACTTGTGTCCTTCCAACAACGTCCAAGCTTCACTTCCATACGTTAGAGTTGTATGCTTTCCTCAGATCCATGAAGGCTGCATACAACTTCTTTCCCACCTCTAGAAACTTTTCCACAAAAGACCTAAGAATGAATATCTGATCTACACAACCTCTTCCCTTCCTGAAATCTCCCTGTTCTTCTCCAACTAATTCCTTTGCTACTTCCCTAACTTGGTCAATAAGCGTAATGACTGAAATGAAATTTCACAAATTAATCACTGGTCTGACCGATATTCGATCTCAGGCCCTCGCGGTTCAAACGCGTGCACGTTACCACTGAGCCAAAGAGAGGGTTCCCGCTTTGCCTCTAAGCAACACTGGCTTTTATACACCCCATTACATAAGTATCCTACCATATACTTTTCTTATTACACTAAGAAGACAAATGCCCCTATGTTTACCACACACTTCTTTTTCCTCTTTTCCTTTGTAGAGGGGAATAATTATACCTGACTTACAATCGTCCGGGACTCTACCTTCCTCCCAGGCCAATCTATACATCTTCCACATCCATTCTACTACTATCTCCCCCCCATATTTCAACATTTCACCACACACTTCATCAATTCCTGGGGCTTTCCCCATTTTGACTTTCTTCATTGCTTTCACAACTTCTATCCGACCGATTCCTTCCTCTCTTCTCACCTCCCTTCTCCTCCCAGCCATTCCCTAGCCACTTATACTCGCATTACTTTCATTTTCCATGTTCAACAATTCCTTTTAAGTGTTCTCTCCATTTGCTCACTTTTTCTTCCTTCTCCACTAGCAACATACCATTTTTATCTTTCACTCCCAGACTTACATCTTTATCACCCTTTCTAATTCTCTTTACCTCATTCCAGAACATTTTTTTTTACATTCCCTCCACTTTACACTCAAACTCCTTCCAAATTCCTCATTCACCCACTTCTTACTGTCTTTTACTAATCTTTTCACCTAGCTCTTTCTCACTACATATAACTCTCTCTTCTGTCTCTTAACTTCCTCCATACCCCCGTTTCTCATCCACTAACTACATACTTTCTTCTTTTGCGCCACAGCCTGCCTCATCTCGTCATTCCACCATGCTATTCCTTGCACTCCCATTCGTCCTATGCCACCTCACATGCTGCACAGATTTCTTCTGTGACTATCTCGCACACACCACCTTCCACTTCCCCCACCTGCTCAAAATCATAGTTACCCAATTGCCCTTTCACTTCTCTCTTATATTCTTCCTTTTTTCTATTCTCTTTCAACCTTTCCACCTCTTTTGTATGGACTACTTCATCCTGTCCTTCCCTTCTTCTCCATTTCATTTGAACCTTGACTTTCATCACCACCAAATGGTGGTCAGAAAGTCCACTTCCCCAGCCTCTGTATGCCCTTGCATCCATTACACACCTGCTCATTCTATCATCCACAAACACACATAATCAATCATTGCCTTCCGCTCATTCAGTTCACCACCCACCCTTCTCATCACTCACCACGTATACCTGTGGATTATTTTGCATCTAAAGAGGGTATTGGCTATGCCAACCCCCTCCCTGTACAAATGTCCACTAGAGCACTACCACTCTCATCCATCTCTGCAGGCACACCCCATTCACCAACTACTCCATCCACCTTCACATTCCCTACTTTTCCATTCATATCTCCAACAATAACGCTCTCTCACTCCTTTCAAACTTTTCCATGCACGCTTCCACATTTATCCAGAACTCTTCTTTCACTCTACTTGCACGATCTTGCATTGGCGCATACACACACACACACACAATTGCCCACATTCGTAGTCCAACTTTCAATCTTATCCACACAGTCCATGAGCCGATGGATCCATCCTCTCATATATTCTCCTTCCACCTCTTGCACACAGATACAAACGCCTTCTTTTGTTCTCTCATTCTCACCTACTCCCACACATATACCCCATCCAATTTCCCATTTTATCACAGTCAAACCTCTCCATTTTGTCCCAGTTATTCCACATACATCCACTTTTGCATCCTCAAGCACCTGGACAATCTCTTTCTCTTTCACCTCATCATTTGCACCCCTTACATTCCATGTCCCAATCCGTACCACGTTCCTTGTTTGGTCCTTAGTCATCGCCTGTTGGTCAGTTGGAGATGCTGTATGCTGATGATTTGGTGTTTACTGCAGAGATTTAAAGGGAGATGAAGGAAAGATTTAGGAAGTGGAGAGATGGTATGGAACACAAGGGCTTGAGAGTAAATGCAGATGAAACAAAGGTGATGGTATCTTGGGCTGGTGGCAGTACTGTCAAAGAGGAGGGAGAGTGGCCACGCGCGGTTTGCCACAAGGGCGTGGGAAGTAATTCAGTCTTGTGCAGTGTTTGTGATAAGTGGGTGCATAAGATATATAGTGGTATTAGAGGCTGACTGCGACTGACTTCATGTGTGTTATGTGTCGGGGAGGGTACGTGGAGATTGTCAGGCATGAAAGGATTGATCTTGCTGGTGAGTCTCTCGAGCGTGCGGAAGAGTTTTGTTATTTGGGAAACATGTTAAGTGTTGGACTTGAGGCTGGAGCTAGCTCGGTGGCGAGAGTGAGGAATGGTTGGAAAAAGTTCAGGGAGTTGTTGTCTCTCCTGACATTGAGAGGGCTCTCCCTCCGTGCTAAAGGATCTTTGTATGCGGCATGTGCTAGAAGTGTAATGCTGTCTGGTAGTGAGACCTGGGCAGTAAAGGAAGAGGATATTCACAAGCTCGAATGTACAAAAATGACAATGATTAGGTGGATGTGCAGTGTGACCTTGAGTGCGAGACCTGGGGGTGCTAGGTTTACGATGAAAGGAAGAGTCGAGAGGAAGGATGGGACTGGAGTGTATTGGTGTTGTGATGAGGAGGGGTTGATTGAGGTGGTTTGGGCATGTGAAGAGGATGGGGGATGACAACTGGGTGCAGAAAGTAAGAAGTGTTGTCGTTAGGGGAAGGGTTGTTAATATATTGTCGCAGCTCAGCATTCCTGATGGAGAGATGACAATTTTAAGCCAAGTAAGTGCAAAAGGGGTAGAGTAACCGCAGCTCCCCATTTTATAATGTCATTATAATATAATAATATAAATATACCATATAGTATAATACAAAGTGATAACCTATCATATTGGGATAAGACTGCTTTTCCAACTGTGGTGTCATTGGTGGATATATATAATGCCTTGTTTTATCGCAAGACACTGTTATTTATGTAGATAATAAACGATAATTGAGAGGGAAGCAAGGCAGGCAGGAAGAAAGGAAGGAAAGTAGAAAGAAAGGCAGGAAGAAACGATGGAAGGAAGAAAGGAAGGAAGGAATGATTATTTGTGGCAGGGACTGCGATTTAGTGGGGTAGATATACAGAGGGGGAGAAGGACAGAGGGAAGGAAGGAATGTGTGTGTGTGTGTGTGTGTGTGTGTGTGTGTGTGTGTGTGTGTGTGTGTGTGTGTGTGTGTGTGTGTGTGTGTGTGTGTGTGTGTGTGTGTGTGTGTGTGTGTGTGTGTGTGTGTGTGTGTGTGTGTGTGTGTGTGTGTGTGTGTGTGTGTGTGTGTGTGTGTGTGTGTGTGTGTGTGTGTGTGTGTGTGTGTGTGTGTGTGTGTGTGTGTGTGTGTGTGTGTGTGTGTGTGTGTGTGTGTGTGTGTGTGTGTGTGTGTGTGTGTGTGTGTGTGTGTGTGTGTGTGTGTGTGTGTGTGTGTGTGTGTGTGTGTGTGTGTGTGTGTGTGTGTGTGTGTGTGTGTGTGTGTGTGTGTGTGTGTGTGTGTGTGTGTGTGTGTGTGTGTGTGTGTGTGTGTGTGTGTGTGTGTGTGTGTGTGTGTGTGTGTGTGTGTGTGTGTGTGTGTGTGTGTGTGTGTGTGTGTGTGTGTGTGTGTGTGTGTGTGTGTGTGTGTGTGTGTGTGTGTGTGTGTGTGTGTGTGTGTGTGTGTGTGTGTGTGTGTGTGTGTGTGTGTGTGTGTGTGTGTGTGTGTGTGTGTGTGTGTGTGTGTGTGTGTGTGTGTGTGTGTGTGTATGTGTGTTTTAGGGATGATGGTTAAGTCTGCCAGGTACACTGAAACGAAGGAAGGAAGGACGGAAGGAATTTATTTGGTACTGACGGCTGTTTGGTGGGGTTGGGTCAGACTGAGATTTTAGCTTATTAAAGTTATGGCCTATGTTAACTTACAAGATTAATTTCCTGCTTACTGTATACTCGTACTTTATAAAATCCACTCATTCATTAACTCTTTACATATCCTATCTAATACCTCTTCTTATTATCTCCATCCGAATACTAGGTGACATAGGAAGCTTCGTGACACCTCTTCCTAAGCGATTCATTCTGCGTTCTGAACCTTAACATCTTCTCGTGTGCTGCTTGTATCGTTTTAATATCGACAGTGTTTGAATCAATAATATACACGCACGAAAATACTGAGATGTAATGTGAAAAAAAAAAAATCGCTGAGAAAGATTTGCCACGAAACATTTTATGCTCCAAAATATCTACTACAAATATACTAATAAATATGTACTCTTCAATGTACTCTCAAACATGTACCCACAAATGCACAGTACTTACCACACGGCAGCTCGTCCTCTCCGTGCTTGCAGTCCTCCCACTCGTCACAGATGTAAAACTCCGGTACGCATGTGTCTTCGTTGCAGTTGATACCCTCCTTGCACTCGGCTGCGGGTGGTGGTAGTTGTGGTAGTGGTGGTGGTTATTGGATCCCAGAGAAATACACGTAGTGGGGGTTCTCAGTTTATTGTTAGCCTGAGTGTAGCCGGGACAGAACTGGCCTAGTTTTTTTTTTTTTTTTTTTTTTTTTTTTTTTCTGGCCTATCAACCATTGGGGCCGAAGCCCCTGGTTATTAAGGCCATATATATATATATATATATATATATATATATATATATATATATATATATACATATATATATATATATATATATATACACACAGACACAGACACACACACACTTCCATGCATACATACAGACACACTTTCATGCAAACGTACATATATATATATATAATAATTTTAATCTTATTTATTTTTTTTTGTATTTTTTCTTGGTTTTATATTTTTTATACCTTATATTATAAAGACAAACTAATCTAAAGACCTTAAAATTAATCACCTAACAGACAAATCGCTAACCTATACTAAATCCTACAGAGACAAATAGCTAGACCTACACTAATGGTAAAAATACCTCGACTAACAGAACACCATCGACTGCAGATATGTAATGCCTGTCTACATGACATACCTGCACTCATCACCTGGTGACTGTCAGTCGAGGCACAACCTAATATAGGGGACATCAATATATGAATGGGAACCAGACGAGTCAGGAACATTTCCATATACGTCAGCTGTCGGCCCTAATTAGAATAACTTAAGCAAGATAATATAATGTATTTACATAATTTGTACAGAAAGTGAAGGACCTCGCCCAGCAGACCACCATTGACTGCAAGTGCCCAATACCTTCCTATATTGCACACTTGCACTCATCAGCTGGTGACTGTCAGGCGAGGAACTTGGCTTAATGTAGGGGACATCAATATTAGAAATAGATCGGTGGGAGGAGGAACTATTTAAAATATGTCAACTGTCAACCCTAATTAATATTACAATATATACATATTTACTCTTCATAAAAACCGTAACCACACAGTAAAAAAGTCACATCACTCTGATCAGTCCGGTCTCTCTCAAGAAAGCCATCAATTTATCAGTCATAACAATGTCCCCATCACCCAGGATGGTGGAAAGGGTGAAGGGGACGTCTACTGCGCCGCAGTAATTTATAAGTGAAGCACGTTCACGAATAAATCGACGACAGCGCAGGATGATATGACTGATAGATAACACCGCATCACAGATGTCACAGTGCGGTGGGAAGCGTCTTTCCATATATGGTTTTATGTGGGTTAAAATGGTGGCATTAAACCGTAACCGTGCCAACACTTTTTCTTCTAGGCGACTGGGACGGTTGGCAGTGTCCCAGTCGCCCAGGTACGGCTTACAAGTTGGAATATTTAGTCTGGTCCACTGACCTTGCCACAGAAGATTTATTGATTTCTTTCCGAGAGATAGACTCGACCGTAGATCACGAGGAACGTCCCAAGTCTCCTCGAGCTCTACAGCCGACTTTGCAAGTAAGTCAGCCTGCTCATTGCCGTAGATACGACAATGACCAGGCACCCAGATCAGCGTGAATGACTTGTTGCATGAATGCAACTTATTAACGATGCGGCCCTGGATCTCGTGAGAGTCCGTAGTGCAAGATGCAATTGCCTGAAGGGCTGATTTTGAATCTGAAAATATGACAAATGAGTCATGCCTAGAATTGAGAGCATAGTCTATGGCTTTGTCAATAGCAAAAAGTTCTGAAGTAAACACAGATGTATGAGTCGGCAACCGATACCTGAGGGCACATTCAGTCGACCACACACTTGCACCCACACATTCACTCGACTTGGAGCCGTCGGTGTACAATTGATGGGACCCCAAGTGACGAACAATGATGTTACGAAACAAGTGGTGGACCTCCGCCTCCGGCGCCTTGGCCTTTGGTGCTGGGAGCCATGTAACATCAACAGTAAAGGCAGGTGGCTCCCAAGGCGCTATATTTTTTAGTACCAACTTGTCACAGTCACTGGGGTCCACACCAAGCTCCTGAGTCAGTAAGTGGAGGCGAGCGGCAAGTGGCCGACGCACCCCCCGCAGAAGGTGATGGTATTGACGCATGGGGGTACAGGCCACATGCCGATATTACTTTTCCTTAATGTTCGTAGTCCATACGAAAATGCCAGGTGGTCACGGCGAATACGGAGGGGAGGCACATTCGCCTCCACTTACATACGAGCCACACGGGTACACCGGACAGCTCCAAGACACATTCGCAAACATTTATTCTGCAACACATCCAATCCTTTCAGCGTGGCATCAGATGCCGAGCCATACACCTGTGCGCCATAATCTAGCTTCGATCGAATAAGGGACTTATACACCATTAATAAAGATTTTCTGTCGGCACCCCAGGTAGTACCCGCTAGGTACTTGAGGACATTTAACGGTTTATCACAACGAGCAAGCAAAGTATTAACGTGAAGTTTAAAATTCATTCTACGATCAAAATGTATTCCTAAAAATTTTTCAGAATTTTGAAAAGGTACGGCCTGATTATCCAAAGTTAAGCACAAATTAGGTACGTTACAATTAGTGAAAACTATAGCGGCACACTTACGGACGGAAAACTTAAATCCCCACTGCAAGGCCCATTGGTGGACGGAGTTAAGGGCTGTTTGAATCCGCCCAGCCGAAAATTGTGCATTACAGGAAGAGTGCCATATTGCACAATCGTCAGCATAGAGCGAGTATTTAAGATTCCTCGGGATGGGAGCTGATGACAGAATATCATTGATCATAATACTAAATAAGGTAGGACTAAGCACACTTTCCTGCGGCACCTCGTTTTCCTGGATAAATATATCCGATGTTACGTTACGGGGCAGTTTGACAGAGAAAGTTCTGTCCCTTAAGAAATTTGAAATAAAAATAGGCAAATTTCCTCTTAAACCATAAGCATAGAACTTCAATAGTATACCGTATCGCCAGGTCATGTCATAGGCTTTATGGATGTCCAAGAACACCCCTATCATGAATTCTTTATTGGCAAATGCCTCTGCAATACAATGCTCCAAATTCATTAAATGATCTAGTGAACTTCTGTATTTACGGAAGCCACATTGTTGATCATTTAACAAATTCTTCGACTCTAAAACAAAAAGAAGCCTATTGTTAACCATACGTTCCATGACCTTACATAGACAAGAAGTCAACACAATAGGACGAAATGAAGTGGGATTCATAAGACGACCAGCCTCTTTGGGTATCGGTATGACGTGCGCAAAGTGCCATGAGTTTGGGAACGTTCGAGACGCCCAAATCTCATTGTACAATGCTAACATCTTAATCAGGTTGTCCTGATTAAGATGCTGGATCATACCGTACGTGATGGTGTCTGGTCCAGGGCTGGTGTCTTTACAGGATTTAAGGGCAAGGAGGAGTTCTTCTAGCGTAAACTCTTGGTTGTACGGGGAGTTTACGTCTTCTGTGGCAAACTCTAATATCTGTAGCTCAGCCATGCGTTTATGATGTTGGAAACGCGGGTCATAATTGGCTGAGCTACTTACATGAGAAAAACTCCTGGCGAGGATGTTAGCAACGTCCACGGGCTCGTCATGTGATTATTTACTTGGAAGGTGGTGATTGGGAAATATGGGCCTTTATTATTTAATATTCTTATGGTGGACCAGACTTTACGTAATGGTGTTGTACGAGTCACCGTGGACACAAAGGACCGCCAGGAGTCACGTTTGGCCCTTCTTATTATTCTCCTTGCCTCAGCCCGTGCCTGTTTGTATGCAATAAAATTTTCCTCAGTGGGCTGACTATCAAAAATCCTGTATCTCCTATTGCGTTTTCTTAATGCTTGTCGGCAATCCGGCGTCCACCAATGTGCTCTATGCTTCGCATGAACTGTAGAAGTCTTGGGAATAGCAGCCTCAGCTGCGTGTAATATGGAAGTAGTTATATTTTCGACCTTAACATCTATGGTCTCCCCAGATATATCTAAATTGGCGATCCTTGAGAAGGATCCCCAATCTGCTTTCTTATAGTTAAATTTTGGAGGTGGAGGGTCCGAAATGATGTCGCGTGTATAAGAAAGACAGATGGGTAAATGATCACTTCCCAAGGAGTCGTCGTAAGGGTCCCATGAGAGATCTTGATGTATACCAGGGGAGGCCAAAGACAAGTCAATGGCCGAAAAGTTACCAGTACGATCATCTACACGAGTCGCTCTACCATCGTTCAGAAGACAGAGGTTGGACTGTAGTATTAGGTTGGCTACTTGCTCCCCACGACCATCGATCCTCAAGCTACCCCATTGATAGTGATGGTGGCCTATGTTTGTTGTTTTGTTTTCTTGAATTAATGGCTATCGGCCATATGTGGCCATTAAGCCAAAAAGTCTATGTACAAGACACACATACAGAACAAATACACAAAAGACACTGAAATACACTAAAGGTACAAGTCCTCAAAGATACAAAAGATGCCTAAATACAAAAAGACAGTTAAACAAAAGGACACTCGTATGGTCATCTCAAAAACACAGCTGTGGAGGTCGTAGTCACACGGGAGGCAGTGGTATGAGGCTGATGTCCGAAGGCTGGTTAGACCTCGGAAGACGCAGAAGAGCTGGAGCCTGAGTCAGAAGCAGAGTCTGTGCCATTGAGGTGTGAAAGTACAATCCCGAGGGTGTAGGACAGGATTCGAACCTTCTCGGGGTCGGTGACAGCCTGAATGGACCCCTGGCGCAACTCTTTGAAGGAAAGCAAGGCCCGCTGGTAGTCCGCCTTACTGAACTCCTCCTGTCCACACTCCTCAGGTGCCTTGCCCTCGTAGTACTGCAGCTGCTGCTCCATGCTCTTGAGGCCAAACCGTGTGAGTGAGGCAAAGTTACCCCAAGATAGTCGCCGAGCCGAAGCAGAGGGAGTGGGACTCTCTGGTGCCTGAACCTCAGATGAAGGGGGAAGTACATCTTGAGGCACCTCGGGAGACACAGAAGGGGTGGGAACTCCAGCCTCAGGTGATGAGGGCTCATCGTCCCCAACTTCCATTGGCACTACAGGGAGGGGCTGTGAGGTAGACCGGTGAGAGACAGCATGCCCTGACAATCGGATCCTCGTTGGAGGAGTTGAGGGCTGCAGCTGCAGCACTCTCGGGACCAATGAGGTGGGGGTCGCAGGGGGCCCAGAACAATGACACGGGGCCTTCCTTCCAGGCCTCCTCTGCACCATGGGTGTGGAGGAAAAAGACTCGGGGATGATGATGGCAGGGAGCCCATTGGCCTGGAAAATGGCAGGCAGGAGCTGGGCAAAAACCGCCAAATCTCCCCCCGAAAAGGCCTTGGCAACCTCCACACACATAGTAACGATGGTGGAGGCAGAGGAGGCAGGGAAGGAGGCAGAAGCCGCAGCTGGAGGCTGGAGCTGGCGCCGACGACGGGAAAGGGTGTGTGGAGAGCCCCGCACCACCTGGCCTGCAGGGCCAGTAACAAAGGCAGCTGCAGGACCCTTGGCGCTCTCCTCCACCACGAACTCCACCACCTCGCCAGCAGCAACTGAAGGCACAGGATGGGCTGGATTAGGGGTCACAATGGAGGAACGGTGGATAAAAACGTCGTCGCCTGTGTCCCGACGAGTCAGGAAGCCGTACCCCTTCCTAACGTGGTACCACCGTACCTGTCCCACCACCTTACGCCCCAAGCCTCCGTGGTCCTCATCCTCAACTAGCTTTACGTTCTCCTTGGTACGAGCCATGGTCCTCCTTTACCTTCGTCTTCCCAGTTTAGCTGCTGGACTCCTTGCCGGTGGCGTCGGGGTGGCGGCCGGGCAGGTCACCTCGCGTCTTCAGGACCTCAGTCAGGCCCCGTCTCTTCACACCAGAGCGAGGCCATCAGGTCCACAGTCACTCTTGTTCCCGAAGATCACGACAAGACGCATATCACACACAAATTAAAGAAGACTTTCTTCTGCAATGCCCCCTGCGGGAAGAGACGGCGACGAGTGTCAAACACAATCGTACCAATAGCTAACTTTTCAACTGACACAACTGAAATATCTAAGGTAACACCAGACGAAGTAAACATTTAATAATATGAAAAGAGGGATGGCTCCAGAAGAAGGAATAGTAGCAGATTTATTTTCGGATGCAGGAATAGAAGTACAAAACACGCTCGCCTACTTATTTGCTCAGTGTATAAAAAAAGAAAATTCCCAAACCATGATGTAATGCAATGGTTATTTTACATTACAAAAAAGGTGACTCAAAGATCTTTGTAACTATCAACCCATTAACTTATCAGTTATTTACAAAATCCTCATCAAAGTACTTACTAACGGAACAGCAACAAATTTCGGTGGCCTAGGTCTTGCTAGACTTCTCTATATATCTCTAGCTATCCTAGATGATGACACCATGACAGTGCCCTCTAGTGGCCTAACCACAGCAGTGCACTCTAGTGTCCTGCTAAGCTACTACACTTCACCCCCCTTAAAGCAAATCCCACAACCAAACAACATAAAATCCTATAATCACATAGGTACAATAACAACCAAACATAAAGCCCTATAATCACATAGGTACAATAAATAACAATATATATAAGCATCAACCAATAGTTGGCTTGACAACTACAAATTTTAACCTTGCACCCCCCCTAACATAAGTATATACACAATAACTAATAAACATATGTAATAATAGTCCCTACAATTTACATCACAGCTATATATCTTTCAGGAGGTTTCCTTTCTCTTGTTGACCGTCGTACTAGAGTTTTGGGTGATTCAACTTCATGAAATGTCGATGTTCTTGCCTCCTCTCTAGAAGACTCAGAGGCTGTCGATAACCGCTGTCGAGTCGATCTAGCCCCATGCTCTAATTCTTTCACAGGTGTTTTCATCCCATGCTGGCTGCCCCTGTGCTTAGACGTTCGTCCGACTGTAGTGTCCTCTCCTGTTGTCTCCCAAGCTCTGACACCTCTGCCCGGTGCTACGGAGATCCCTTATCCCTCTCTACAGCAGGCGGGTGTGGTTCCCCCTGCTCCACCGGTACATCTGTTACTAGTGTAGAGGGTGTGTCAGTTAATATAGGTGATTGCTGCCATCCACTGTCATTGGCCTTGCTCACAAGAATTATTTGGTCGGCATGGCGTGACCATAAAATATCTCCCCCTACATCCACCTCATATGAAACCGGTCCAGTCTGCGATATTATCCGACCTTTCCTCCATTTAGGTCCAGAATAACTGCGAGCCCAGACTATATCATTCACTGCAAACCTCCTTACTGGACGACCTGTTACCTGTTTTTCTATCCTCTCCATCACCCTGCTCTCCTCATTTGGTAAAAGAAGATCCAGTCTCGATCTAATGTTCCTACCCAACAAAGACTCTGCTGGGGTCTTGCCTGTTGTTGTCTGGGGGGTCGAACGATAAGTCAACAAAAACTTTAATAATTTCCTCTCAAGAGATCCTCCCTCCTTACTCATAGATTTTAAGCCCTCTTTCACCGTTCTTACTGCCCGTTCTGCCAACCCATTACTGGAAGGGTGATATGGAGCCGTCCTGATATGTATGATACCATGTCTGCGTAAAAATGATGCCATCTCCCCCGCTGTAAACTGAGGCCCATTATCTGTGCACAACTGTAAAGGCAGACCAAACCTAGCAAAGATTATCCCTAATTCATACATAGTTTTCGCTACCGTTGTAGATTTTAATGGAATAGCCTCAATCCACTTTGAATAGCTATCAACCACAATCTACAGCATCATTCCATTTATGGGCCCTGCGAAGTCTGCATGAAGTCTTTGCCATGGTCCACTAGTCCTTTCCCACGGATGCAAGGCAGATTGTGGCGGCGATGTCCGCTTCTCCATACAGCCATGACAATCCTTCACCATCTCCTCCAGCTCTCTGTCTATTCCTGGCCACCAAACATACCGTCTCGCTAGCTGCTTCATCCGCACACAACCTGTATGTCCTGTATGTAATTCCCCCTTAATCTTATTCCTAAGTCCTACTGGAACCACTACTCTACCACCCCACATAATGCAATCCCCCTCCGTGGAAAACTCATCACATCTCGACCTGAAAACAGCAACCTCTTTATCTCCTTCAGTCCATTCCCCTGATCGCAATGCTGACAACACCTTCCCTAACACTGGGTCTCGTCGTGTTGCTGTTGCTATCTCACTGGCTGTCACTCCAGGTCCCTCGTCTAAGAACAACACATTACTTACTCTGGCCTCTTCCTCTACAAACCCTGCATCTACATCGATGATACCTGGCAAAGGTAATCTGGAAAGCGCATCTGCAACCACCATATCCCTAGAACGCCGTAACTCCACCTCGTACCTGTAGGCTGCCAGCTGCAAGGCATATCTTTGCATCCGTGCTGCTCCCAAAGCTGGCATCTCTCTGTCCGGGTTTAAGATACGAGATAAAGCTTTGTTGTCTGTTACCAAAGTAAACTTACGGCCATAACAATATTGATGAAATCTTCGTACCCCATATGATACTGCTAGCGCCTCCTTCTCAACAATCGGGTATTTCTGCTCTGTTGGAGTTAGAGTTCTAGATGCATAGGCTGCTGGTCTCTCTAACCCTCCGGGCACAACATGTACCAATGCAGCACCAATACCCACTTCACTCGCATCTGTCATTAATTTTAGTGGCAAATTAGGATCATATCTCATTAACACCAGGTTACCTGCCAACATCTTTTTTACCCTGTTCAGTGCCTCCTCGCACTTTTTTGACCACTCCCACTTCACACCTTTACGTAGTAAATTGTACAAGGGAGAGAGTGTGGTGGCCAGGTGAGGTAACAGACGTGAATAATAACCTATGGCCCCCAATAAACTGCGTAGGGAAGACACATCTGTTGGTTCAGGTAACAGTCTCACCGCCTCAGTTTTCTCCGGGACTGGTTTAAGCTCTGTACCCGAAACTATCCAACCCAGGTATTGTACCTCCCGTAGGTTAAACTCACATTTAGACTGTTTAAGCCGGATATCGTTGTCACCCAACCTTCTCAAAACTTTATCCAAGTTTCGGAGTAAATCCTGCTTATCCTGTCCCATTACTAGCAAATCGTCCAAATAAGCCACACATTCAAGTAAATCCTCCAATATTCTATCCATTGCTGCTTGGAAAATATCTGTACAACATGCTAATCCGAAAGGCAACCTATTCATCCGTAATAACCCCCTATGAGTAGATACCGTTGTTAAATCCTTTGAATCCTCACTTAGTTCCATCTGCAAGTATGCATCTTTCAAATCTAACTTAGCAAACCTCTTCCCTTTAATTCTTGCAAACAGCTCCTCTGGAGTTGGCAAGGGGTGTTTTACAATATCCAGTTGAGGGTTCACTGTAATACGATAATCGGCTGCTAGCCTTACCTTTCCGTCCGGTTTAGGAACAACTACTAATGGTGTCGCCCACCCGCTGCTGTGATCTGTTTCCACTGGTTCAGCTATCCCTTCCTTCACCCACCTATCTAGTTCCTGATCCACTAGCGGATACAGAGCATGAGGAACTGGTCTGGCCCTTTTCCAAACTGGACGAGCTCCTTCCTTCAGCTTGAGATGTGCTTTGATAGGCATACGTCCCAAACTTTGTGAAAAGACCCTGGCATGGCTGTCCAATAATTTATCTAATTCCGACAGCTCCCCCTCAGAGTGTTTAATGGCAATCTTCGCCAGCATCTCTTCCCAATCTAACTTTAAGACTGCCAACCAATCACGTCCCAACAGCGGTGGTCCCTCTCCTTGGATGACGGTAATGGACAAAATCTCCACCTGATTGTTCAGTTTCACCTCACCACTCGCCTCACCACACACCTGTAAATCCTCTCCTGTGTAGGTAACTAACCGTCGTTTTGATGTGTGGAGTTTGGGTCTTCTATTCAACTTTTTCCATTGCTTCTCACTAATTACCGTCGTACTTGCCCCTGTGTCCACTTCCATGCAAATCACGCTGCCCTGCACTTGCAAATCCACTGTAAGCGGTGGTTTCCTTTTTGCTGTACGGTTTTTGTCAGGTAACTGTAAAATCCCAAACAGCTCCCCGTCAACCGCTTCATCCTCCTGTTCACTTTGTTCTTCATCCAGATTGTTCACTACTGTCTTGGTTCCGCACATTCTTCGAATATGCCCTTTTCTTTTACATCTAAAACATATTGCATTTCGAAATGAGCACAGTGTCGCACCATGCCCCTCCCTGCCGCACCGTGAACATCTAGTTTCCTTCCATCGGGCATCCCTGGATACCGCTGTCTTGTCTGGTTGGTACTTACTTTGTCCCAATCCTCTTAAGGATGACGCAGACCCTACCCGGTTTACATTTTCTCTGCTTTGTCCAGATAGCACCTGTGCTTCAGTTGAAGCGGCTTCGTAAGATAGCGCCATTTTATATGCTCTTTCCCAAGTTAGGTCATCTCCTTCCTGCAGTAACTTACGTTGGAGCTGTTCACTAGACACTCCACACACAAACCTGTCTCTCAAGTGTTCCTGCCAATTTGCACCGAAGTTACAACGTGATGCTAGTCTCTTAAGCTCTGCCACATATTTGCTGATGGTCTGATTCTCCTTTTGTTTTCCAGAGTTGAATTTGTACCTCGCCACCACCACAGAAACTTTTGGAGCATAATGCTGTGTAGCGAGGTTGATCAACTGAGCCAGTGTTTTCGAGGAAGGTTTATCAGGGGCACAAACATTCCTCGGTAGTTGGTACACTGCCGGACCACACACAGTGAGAAATAACGCCCTTTTTCGCTTATCCTCGGTGATATTGTTGGCTTCTAGGAACTGCTCAAACCGCTCAGTGTAGGTTTCAAAGTCGTATGCTTCTACAGCCCCAACGGCAGCTGACCCAGCCATTGTCCCACTGTTTAACTACACTCTGGATCCCATCCTCGTCGCCATGTATTGGATCCCAGAGAAATACACGTAGTGGGGGTTCTCAGTTTATTGTTAGCCTGAGTGTAGCCGGGACAGAATTGGCCTAGGTTTTTTTTTTTTTTTTTTTTTTTCTCGGCCTATCAACCATTGGGGCCGAAGCCCCTGGTTTTTTATGCCGTTTATAAATTTATATATATATATATATTTATATATATATATTTTTATATATATATATATATATATATAAATATACAAAAATATATATATATACATACATACACAAACACACACACACACACACACACACACACACACACACACACACACACACACACACACACGCTTCCATGCATACATACAGACACACTTTCATGCAAACGTACATATATATATATAATAATTTTAATCTTATTTATTTTTTTTTGTATTTTTATTTTTTTAATTTTTTCTTGGTTTTATATTTTTTATACCTTATATTATAAAGACAAACTAATCTAAAGACCTTAAAATTAATCACCTAACAGACAAATCGCTAACCTATACTAAATCCTACAGAGACAAATAGCTAGACCTACACTAATTATAAAAATACCTCAACTAACAGAACACCATCGACTGCAGATATGTAATGCCTTTCTACATTACATACCTGCACTCATCACCTGGTGACTGTCAGTCGAGGCACAACCTAATATAGGGGACATCAATATATGAAAGGGAACCAGACGAGTCAGGAACATTTCCATATACGTCAGCTGTCGGCCCTAATTAGAATAACTTAAGCAAGATAATATAATGTATTTACATAATTTGTACAGAAAGTGAAAAACCTCGCCCAGCAGACCACCATCGACTGCAAGTGCCCAATACCTTCCTATATTGCACACTTGCACTCATCAGCTGGTGACTGTCAGGCGAGGAACTTGGCTTAATGTAGGGGACATCAATATTAGAAATAGATCGGTGGGAGGAGGAACTATTTAAAATATGTCAACTGTCAACCCTAATTAATATTACAATATATACATATTTACTCTTCATAAAAACCATAACCACACAGTAAAAAAGTCACATCACTCTGATCAGTCCGGTCTCTCTCAAGAAAGCCATCAATTTATCAGTCATAACAATGTCCCCATCACCCAAGATGGTGGAAAGGGTGAAGGGGACGTCTACTGCGCCGCAGTAATTTATAAGTGAAGCACGTTCACGAATAAATCGCCGACAGCGCAGGATGATATGACTGATAGATAACACCGCATTACAGATGTCACAGTGCGGTGGGAAGCGTCTTTCCATATATTGTTTTATGTGGGTTAAAATGGTGGCATTAAGCCGTAACCGTGCCAACACTTTTTCTTCTAGGCGACTGGGACGGTTGGCAGTGTCCCAGTCGCCCAGGTACGGCTTACAAGTTGGAATATTTAGTCTGGTCCACTGACCTTGCCACAGAAGATTTATTGATTTCTTTCCGAGAGATAGACTCGACCGTAGATCACGAGGAACGTCCCAAGTCTCCTCGAGCTCTACAGCCGACTTTGCAAGTAAGTCAGCCTGCTCATTGCCGTAGATACGACAATGACCAGGCACCCAGATCAGCGTGAATGACTTGTTGCATGAATGCAACTTATTAACGATGCGGCCCTGGATCTCGTGAGAGTCCGTAGTGCAAGATGCAATTGCCTGAAGGGCTGATTTTGAATCTGAAAATATGACAAATGAGTCATGCCTAGAATTGAGAGCATAGTCTATGGCTTTGTCAATAGCAAAGAGTTCTGAAGTAAACACAGATGTATGAGTCGGCAACTGATACCTGAGGGCACATTCAGTCGACCACAAACTTGCACCCACACATTCACTCGACTTGGAGCCGTCGGTGTACAATTGATGGGACCCCAAGTGACGAACAATGATGTTACGAAACAAGTGGTGGACCTCCGCCTCCGGCGCCTTGGCCTTTGGTGCTGGGAGCCATGATACATCCACTGTAAAGCTGGGTGGCTCCCAAGGCGCTATATTTTTAAGCACCAACTTGTCACAGTCACTGGGGTCCACATCAAGCTCCTGAGTCAGTAAGTGGAGGCGAGCGGCAAGTGGCCGACGCACCCCCCACAGAAGGTGGTGGTATTGACGCAAGGGGGTACAGGCCACATTGCCGATATTGCTTTTCCTTAATGTCCTTACGCTGTAGGACAAGGCCAGGTGGTCACGGCGAATACGGAGGGGAGGCACATTCGCCTCCACTTCCATACAAGCCACACGGGTACACCGGACAGCTCCAAGACACATTCGCAAACATTTATTCTGCAACACATCCAATCCTTTCAGCGTGGCATCAGATGCCGAGCCATACACCTGTGCGCCATAATCTAGCTTCGATCGAATAAGGGACTTATACACCATTAATAAAGATTTTCTGTCGGCACCCCAGGTAGTACCCGCTAGGTACTTGAGGGCATTTAACGGTTGATCACAACGAGCAAGCAAAGTATTAACGTGAAGTTTAAAATTCATTCTTAGATCAAAATGTATTCCTAAAAATTTTACAGAAATTTGAAAAGGTACCGCCTGATTATCCAAAGTTAAGCACAAATTAGGTACGTTACGATTAGTGAAGACTATAGCGGCACACTTACGTACGGAAAACTTAAATCCCCACTGCAAGGCCCATTGGTGGATGGAGTCAAGGGCTGCTTGAATCCGCCCAGCCGAAAATTGTGCATTACGGGAAGAGTGCCATATTGCACAATCGTCAGCATAGAGCGAGTATTTAAGATTCCTTGGGATGGGAGCTGATGACAGAATATCATTGATCATAATACTAAATAAAGTAGGACTTAGCACACTTCCCTGCGGCACCCCGTTTTCCTGGATAAATATATCCGATGTTACGTTGCGGGGCAATTTGACAGAGAAAGTCCTGTCCCTTAAGAAATTTGAAATAAAAATAAGCAAATTTCCTCTTAAACCATAAGCATAGAGCTTCATTAGTATACCGTGTCGCCATGTCATGTCATAGGCTTTATGGATGTCCAAGAACACCCCTATCATGAATTCTTTATTGGCAAATGCCTCTGCAATACAATACTCCAAATTCATTAAATGATCTAGTGAAATTCTGTATTTACGGAAGCCACATTGTTGATCATTTAACAAATTCTTCGACTCTAAAACAAAAAGAAGCCTATTGTTAACCATACTGTACGTTCCATGACCTTACATTGACAAGAAGTCAACACAATAGGACGAAATGAAGTGGGATTCATAAGACGACCAGCCTCTTTGGGTATCGGTATGACGTGCGCAAAGTGCCATGAGTTTGGGAACGTTCGAGACGTCCAAATCTAATTGTACAATGCTAACATCTTAATCAGGTTGTCCTGATTAAGATGCTGGATCATACCGTACGTGATGGTGTCTGGTCCAGGGCTGGTGTCTTTACAGGATTTAAGGGCAAGGAGCAGTTCATCTAGCGTAAACTCTTGGTTGTACGGGGAGTCTACATCTTCTGTGGCAAAGTCTAATATCTGTAGCTCAGCCGTGCGTTTATGATGTTGGAAACGCGGATCATAATTGGCTGAGCTACTTACATGAGAAAAACTCCTGGCGAGGATGTTAGCAACGTCCACGGGCTCGTCATAGATGTTATTATTAACCTGAAGGGTGGTGATTGGAAAATATGGGCCTTTATTATCTAACATTCTTATAGTGGACCAGACTTTACGTAGTGGTGTTGTACGAGTCACCGTGGACACAAAGGACCGCCAGGAGTCACGTTTGGCCCTTCTTATTATTCTCCTTGCCTCAGCCCGTGCCTGTTTGTATGCAATAAAGTTTTCCTCAGTGAGCTGACTATCAAAAATCCTGTATCTCCTATTGCGTTTTCTTAATGCTTGTCGGCAATCCGGCGTCCACCAATGTGCTCTATGCTTCGCATGAACTGTAGAAGTCTTGGGAATAGCAGCCTCAGCTGCGTGTAATATGGAAGTAGTTATATTTTCGACCTTAACATCTATGGTCTCCCCAGATATATCTAAATTGGCGATCCTTGAGAAGGATCCCCAATCTGCTTTCTTATAGTTAAATTTTGGAGGTGGAGGGTCCGAAATGATGTCGCGTGTATAAGAAAGACAGATGGGTAAATGATCACTTCCCAAGGAGTCGTCGTAAGGGTCCCATGAGAGATCTTGATGTATACCAGGGGAGGCCAAAGATAAGTCAATGGCCGAAAAGTTACCAGTACGATCATCTACACGAGTCGCTCTACCATCGTTCAGAAGACAGAGGTTGGACTGTAGTATTAGGTCGGCTACTTGCTCCCCACGACCATCGATCCTTAAGCTACCCCATTGATAGTGATGGGCGTTAAAGTCGTCCAACACTAACTTATTTCCAGGTAGATGTTCAACTAGTGAATTTAAAGCATCACTATCAATGGGGCCATGTGGAGGACAGTACAGAGAGCAAATAGACAGATACGTGTTATTTAATTTTACTCTGCACGCGACAGCTTCCAGAGTAGAATTTAGAATCACTTCCGTTTGTGGGTGTGATTTGTGTGTGTAAATGGCAACTCCGTGACCTTCATATCTTCTATACGAGTGGTAGTGTTTGAACTGTGGAGGATCAGGATGATCCTCCAGGCGCGTCTCCTGTAAACAAACAACGTCTGGCCTGTGTAGTGAAAGCAAGATTGCTATATTATGTAACTTATTCCCAATACCTCTACAATTCCACTGCAGTATAGTGAATGCGGCGGTTTAAGATTTTCGAGGGTGGCCAGTGTGCTTAGTCTTTTTATGCCCCCCCGCGAGCAGGCGAGTGGCTACCGGGGGACCTATCCCGGTGCTTGTTTGTGGAGATCTCCATAGTCTCATCAATAACGAGGCTCCCAGATTCCATCGAGGAAGAGCTATTCTTTCTCTCCCTCGCCGGACCAGGAGCAGGAAGGACATGAGGACGTGACTGTTTAGTGAGGGTGGTTAAATTAAGCTTGTCAGACTTGTCGGGCTTCGATTTTGGCCGCACTGACTGCGAAGGAGCAGCGGCAGCCTGGAAGTATGAAGTGGCAACATGGATGTCCGTCAGAGAGTTGGATCGTACAGGAGGCTTAGACTGAGAGGTAGGGCGTGGGGCATGAGGAGCGAATGTTAGGTCAGTCTGTGTTTCAACGGTGCACATCACGGGACGGGACACAACCGCCGATGCATAGGAGACATTAGGCTTGGGAGTTGCATGCAACTCTTTCACCTTCTTCCTTGCATCGTAAAAGGAAATGCCCTCGGTTGCCTTCACTGTGCAGACCTCTTTCTCCTCCTTCCACTTGGGACAAGCCCTCGAGGAAGTGGAGTGAGCATCCTTGCAATGAAAGCAGCACTCCGTCTCAGATGTACAGTGTTCAGCAGAATGTCCCACATTCGCGCACCTACCACACACTGGCTGGGAAGCCCTACAAGCCTTTTCATGATGCCCATAAATCTGGCATTTTAAGCAACGCAAGGGGTTCGGGATGTATGGTCTGACGTTAAGAATTTCATATCCAATTCTGATGTTGGAAGGTAAAGCAACTTTGCCGAACGTTAGGACAACTGTGGCGGTCTTCGTCTTCCTGCCTTCCGAGAATCTAGTTATGAAACGTGCCTCTATAACATCCTGCTGAGCAAGTTCCTGTACGATCTCTTCCTCCTCCTCCATGACCACAAGATCTCTGCAGGTGATCACACCTTTGCAGGAATTCATGGAGTGAGGGATCGTGGTCTGAACATCATAACAATGGAACTTGCTCAGTTTTAGCAAATCCTTTACCTGACTTGAGTTCCTAGTTTTAACGAGAATATCTCCACTCGCAAGTTTTTTCACTTGTTCCACCTCACCTGCACACCCATCAATCACCTTCTTGATGATAAAGGGATTGAGGCTGGACAGGGGAGTGGGACCAACCGCATGGATCTGTACAAACTCAGCGTTTCTAAAATCAATGTCAAGACGGGTACGTGTCTGGGGCCGTTCAGTCTGGGGGTAGTCAGTCCGTGAGACAGTCGGGGGTCGGTCAGGACTACCTCCCCCCCTGAAGGGGGGGGAGGCAGCAGTGGCGTCCGCCATAGTTACCACTTCCCCCTCACGGGGGAAGTGGGAAGAGAGAGAAAAACGACCAAGGGAGAAATTGCCCGGGGAACACACACCTAATCTGAGATTACCCTCTCAAACCACTCTCGGGAGGACGCGCCTGTGTGTGACACACCCCAGAGCGATCAGTAGGGGGTACACTCCAGAGGTGAGTAAGCAAAGGCAATCTCAGTAATTAGATATAGACACCTACTATATCTACTAAGGCCAGGGAGGAAAATTAGATCTAGCTAACCTAACTTTATTGGGCTATGTACAAAACTATTGCCGGTGAGGCAGTCCTATTGCACTAGAGGAGAGAACAACGAATACACGTCCGTGCTCTCCACGACCATCCATCAAAGTCCTAGCTAAGGTTTTTTTTTTTTTTTTTTTCCGGCCTATCAACCATTGGGGCCGAAGCCCCTGGTTATTAAGGCCATGTATATATATATATATATGTATATATATATATATATATATATATATATATATATATATATATATATATATATATATATATATATATATGTATATACATTTAAACATATATGCATATATATACAAACATATATATATACATACACACACACACACACACACGCACACACACACACACACACACACACACACTTCCATGCATACATACAGACACACTTTCATGCAAAGGTACATATATATATAATAATTCTAATCTTATTTTTTTTTTGTACTTTTATTTTTTTAATTTTTTCTTGGTTTTATATTTTTTATACCTTATATTATAAAGAAAAACTAATCTAAAGATCCTAAAACTAATCACCTAACAGACAAATCGCTAACCTATACTAAATCCTACAGAGACAAATAGCTAGACCTACACTAATGGTAAAAATACCTCGACTAACAGAACACCATCGACTGCAGATATGTAATGCCTTTCTACATTACATACCTGCACTCATCACCTGGTACCTGTCAGTCGAGGCACAACCTAATATAGGGGACATCAATATATGAAAGGGAACCAGACGAGTCAGGAACATTTCCATATACGTCAGCTGTCGGCCCTAATTAGAATAACTTAAGCAAGATAATATAATGTATTTACATAATTTGTACAAAAAGTGAAGAACCTCGCCCAGCAGACCACCATCGACTGCAAGTGCCCAATACCTTCCTATATTGCACACTTGCACTCATCAGCTGGTGACTGTCAGGCGAGGAACTTGGCTTAATGTAGGGGACATCTATATTAGAAATAGATCGGTGGGAGGAGGAACTATTTAAAATATGTCAACTGTCAACCCTAATTAATATTACAATATATACATATTTACTGTTCATAAAAACCATAACCACGCAGTAAAAAAGTCACATCACTCTGATCAGTCCGGTCTCTCTCAAGAAAGCCATCAATTTATCAGTCATAACAATGTCCCCATCACCCAGGATGGTGGAAAGGGTGAAGGGGACGTCTACTGCGCCGCAGTAATTTATAAGTGAAGCACGTTCACGAATAAATCGCCGACAGCGCAGGATGATATGACTAATAGATAACACCGCATTACAGATGTCACAGTGCGGTGGGAAGCGTCTTTCCATATATGGTTTTATGTGGGTTAAAATGGTGGCATTAAGCCGTAATCGTGCCAACACTTTTTCTTCTAGGCGACTGGGACGGTTGGCAGTGTCCCAGTCGCCCAGGTACGGCTTACAAGTTGGAATATTTAGTCTGGTCCACTGACCTTGCCACAGAAGATTTATTGATTTCTTTCCGAGAGAGAGACTCGACCGTAGATCACGAGGAACGTCCCAAGTCTCCTCGAGCTCTACAGCCGACTTTGCAAGTAAGTCAGCCTGCTCATTGCCGTAGATACGACAATGACCAGACACCCAGATCAGCGTGAATGACTTGTTGCATGAATGCAACTTATTAACGATGCGGCCCTGGATCTCATGAGAGTCCGTAGTGCAAGATGCAGTTGCCTGAACGGCTGATTTTGAATCTGAAAATATGACAAATGAGTCATGCCTAGAATTGAGAGCATAGTCTATGGCTTTGTCAATAGCAAAAAGTTCTGAAGTAAACACAGATGTATGAGTCGGCAACCGATACCTGAGGGCACATTCAGTCGACCACACACTTGCACCCACACATTCACTCGACTTGGAGCCGTCGGTGTACAATTGATGGGACCCCAAGTGACGAACAATGATGTTACGAAACAAGTGGTAGACCTCCACCTCCGGTGCCTTGGCCTTTGGTGCTGGGAGCCAGGTGACATCGACTCTAAAGCCGCGTGGCTCCCAAGGCGCTATATTTTTAAGCACCAACTTGTCACAGTCACTGGGGTCCACATCAAGCTCCTGAGTCAGTAAGTGGAGGCGAGCGGCAAGTGGTCGACGCACCCCCCGCAGAAGGTGATGGTATTGACGCAGGGGGGTACAGGCCATATTGCCGATATTACTTTTCCTTAACGTCCTTATGCCATAGGACAAGGCCAGGTGGTCACGGCGAATACGGAGGGGAGGCACATTCGCCTCCACTTCCATACGAATCACACGGGTACACCGGACGGCTCCAAGACACATTCGCAAACATTTATTCTGTAACACATCCAATCCTTTCAGAGTGGCATCGGATGCCGAGCCATACACCTGTGCGCCATAGTCTAGATTCGATCGAATAAGGGACTTATACACCATTAATAAAGATTTTCTGTCGGCACCCCAGGTAGTACCAGCTAGGTACTTGAGGACATTTAACGGTTTATCACAACGAGCAAGCAAAGTATTAACGTGAAGTTTAAAATTCATTCTTAGATCAAAATGTATTCCTAAAAATTTTACAGAATTTTGAAAAGGTACCGCCTGATTATCCAAAGTTAAGCACAAATTAGGTACGTTACGATTAGTGAAAACTATAGCGGCACACTTACGGACGGAAAACTTAAATCCCCACTGCAAGGCCCATTGGTGGACGGAGTCAAGGGCTGCTTGAATCCGCCCAGCCGAAAATTGTGCATTACGGGAAGAGTGCCATATTGCACAATCGTCAGCATAGAGCGAGTATTTAAGATTCCTCGGGATGGGAGCTGATGACAGAATATTATTGATCATAATACTAAATAAAGTAGGACTAAGCACACTTCCCTGTGGCACCCCGTTTTCCTGGATAAATATATCCGATGTACGTTACGGGGCAATTTGACAGAGAAAGTTCTGTCCCTTATGAAATAAAAACAGGCAAATTTCCTCTTAAACCATAAGCATAGAGCTTCATTAGTATACCGTGTCGCCAGGTCATGTCATAGGCTTTATGGATGTCCAGGAACACCCCTATCATGAATTCTTTATTGGCAAATGCCTCTGCAATACAATGCTCCAAATTCATTAAATGATCTAGTGAACTTCTGTATTTACGGAAGCCACATTGTTGATCATTTAACAAATTCTTCGACTCTAAAACAAAAAGAAGCCTATTGTTAACCATACGTTCCATGACCTTACATAGACAAGAAGTCAACACAATAGGACGAAATGAAGTGGAATTCATAAGACGACCAGCCTCTTTGGGTATCGGTATGACGTGCGCAAAGTGCCATGAGTTTGGGAACGTTCGAGACGCCCGAATCTCATTGTACAATGCTAACATCTTAATCAGGTTGTCCTGATTAAGATGCTGGATCATACCGTATGTGATGGTGTCTGGTCCAGGGCTGGTGTCTTTACAGGATTTAAGGGCAAGGAGCAGTTCATCTAGCGTAAACTCTTGGTTGTACGGGGAGTTTACGTCTTCTGTGGCAAAGTCTAATATCTGTAGCTCAGCCGTGCGTTTATGATGTTGGAAACGCAGGTCATAATTGGCTGAGCTACTTACATGAGAAAAACTCCTGGCGAGGATGTTAGCAACGTCCACGGGCTCGTCATAGATGTTATTATTCACCTGAAGGGTGGTGATTGGAAGATATGGGCCTTTATTATTTAATATTCTTATGGTTGACCAGACTTTACGTAATGGTGTTGTACGAGTCACCGTGGACACAAAGGACCGCCAGGAGTCACGTTTAGCCCTTCTTATTATTCTCCTTGCCTCAGCCCGTGCCTGTTTGTATGCAATAAAAATTTTTCTCAGTGGGCTGACTATCAAAAATCCTGTATCTCCTATTGCGTTTTCTTAATACTTGTCGGCAATCCGGCGTCCACCAATGTGCTCTGTGCTTCGCATGAACTGTAGAAGTCTTGGGAATAGCAGCCTCAGCTGCGTGTAATATGGAAGTAGTTATATTCTCGACCATAACATCTATGGTCTCCCCAGATATATCTAAATTGGCGATCCTTGAGAAGGATCCCCAATCTGCTTTCTTATAGTTAAATTTTGGAGGTGGAGGGTCCGAAATGATGTCGCATGTATAAGAAAGACAGATGGGTAAATGATCACTTCCCAAGGAGTCGTCGTAAGGGTCCCATGAGAGATCTTGATGTATACCAGGGGAGGCCAAAGATAAGTCAATGGCCGAAAAGTTACCAGTACGATCATCTACACGAGTCGCTCTACCATCGTTCAGAAGACAGAGGTTGGACTGTAGTATTAGGTCGGCTACTTGCTCCCCATGACCATCAATCCTCAAGCTACCCCATTGATAGTGATGGGCGTTAAAATCGCCCAACACTAACTTATTCCCAGGGAGATGTTCCACTAGTGAATTTAAAGCATCACTATCAATGGGGCCATGTGGAGGACAGTACAGAGAGCAAATAGACAGATACGTGTTATTTAATTTTACTCTGCACGCGACCACTTCCAGAGTAGAATTTAGAATCACTTCCGTTTGTGGGTGTGATTTGTGTGTGTATATGGCTACTCCGTGACCTTCATATCTTCTATACGAGTGGTAGTGTTTGAACTGTGGAGGATCAGGGTGATCCTCCAGGCGCATCTCCTATAAACAAACAACGTCTGGCCTGTGTATAGAAAGCAAGATTGCTATATTGTGTAACTTATTCCCAATACCTCTGCAATTCCACTGTAGTACAGTGAAAGCGACGGTTTAAGATTTTCGTTGGGGGCCAGTGTGCTTTGTCTTTTTTTGTCGCCCGCCAGCAGGCGAGCGACCACCGGGGGACCTATCCCGGTGCTTGTTCACGGAAACTTCCATATTGTCGTCAATTACGAGGTTCCCTGACTCCCCCGAGGAAGAGCTAACCTTCCTCTCCCTCGCTGGAGTGGGAACTGGAAGAATATGAGGACGAGACTGTTTTGTGAGAGTGGTCATGTTACTTTTACTAGACTTGTCAGGCTTCGTTTTAGGCCGTACTGATGGAGAGGCAGCAGCAGCCTGAGAGTAAGTTGATACCTTAGGGATGTCAGTGAGAGAGTTGGAACGGACAGGAGGTCGAGATGGAGATGTACTGTGCGTGGCAGGAGGGAGAAAGACAGGGTCAGTCTGGGTCTCTACAGAGCACATCACAGGACGGGACATTACTGCCGAAGCATAGGACCTATTCTGCGTGGGAGTTGCATGCAACTCCTTCACCTTTTTCCTAGCTTCGTAATAGGAAATGCCCTCAGTTGCCTTCACTGTGCAGACTTCCTTCTCCTCCTTCCACTTGGGACAATCCCTAGAGGAAGTGGAATGAGCGCCCTTGCAGTGAAAGCAACAGACCGTCTCAGATGTACAATGTTCCGCATCATGACCCTGGCTTGCACACTTGCCACACACTGGCTGGGAAGCCCGACAAGTCTTCGAACCATGCCCATACAACTGGCATTTCAAGCAACGGAAAGGGTTAGGGATGTATGGTCGAACGTGAATGATTTCATAACCAACTTTGGCTTGACTAGGAAGAGAAATTTTGGCAAATGTCAAGATAATAGTTGCTGTCTTCGTCCTTATGCCTTCCGAATAACGAGTTATGAATTTAGCTTCAATTACATCTTGCTGCACCAATTTTTGTACGATTTCGTCCTCGCTCATCACCATGAGATCCCTGCAAGTGACAACACCCTTGCAAGAATTCATGGAGACTGGGATTTTGGCTTCGACATCGTAACAGCGGAATTTACGCAGTTTCAGCAAATCTCTCACTTGTGACGAGTTAACAGTTTTTACCAGGAGATCTCCGTTAGCAAGTTTTTTCACTTGTTCGACTTCTCCTGCACAGTGGTCAATCACCTTCTTGATAAGGAAGGTATTGAGACTGGACAGGGGAGTCGAACCTAGAGCATGGATAATGACGAACGTGGCATTGTCAACAGGAACGTCAAGTGGGGCACGAGTTTGGCGTCCGTCAGTCTGGGGGTGGTCAGTCCGGTCGTTCCTACATTCGTCAGGACCACCTCCCCCCCTGAAGGGGGGGGGAGGCAGCAGGGGCGTCCGTCATAGCAACCACTTCCCTCGTGAGGGGGAAGTGGGAAGAGAGAGAAAAACAAGCAAGGGACAAGGTACCTGGGAGAGACACACCTAGCCTGAGATTACCCTCTCAAACCACTCTCGGGAGGACGCGCCCGTGCTAGGTCAAGAGCGCCCGTGTATAACTCACACCCCAGAGCGATCAGTAGGGGGTACACTCCAGAGGCGAGAAAGCAAAGGCAATCTCAGTAAACAGATACAGACACCTACTATATCTCTAATAAGGGTAGGGAGGAATGTGAACGCTAGCTAACCTAACTTTAATCAGGGAAAGTGCAAAACTATTGCCGGTGGGGCAGCCCTAGAATCTGGAGGAGAGTTCAGCACACGTCCGTTCTCTCCGCAACCATTCATCAAAGTCCTAAGCCTAGGTCTTGCTAGACTTCTCTATATATCTCTAGCTATCCTAGATGATGACACCATGACAGTGCCCTCTAGTGGCCCAACCACAGCAGTGCACTCTAGTGTCCTGCTAAGCTACTACAGTGGTATTTGTGGTAGGCGTGGTAGTAGTGATGATGGTAGTTGTGGCAGTGGTGGTGGTATTTGTGGTAGGCGTGGTAGTAGTGATGATGGTAGCTGTGGCAATGGTGGTGATTGTGGTTTTTATTTTAACACTTGTGGTAGTGGTGATGATGCTGGTATTATGTTGCTACTCGTGGTAGTTGTGGCAGTGGTGGTAGTTCTGGTATCTGTATTGGTAGTTGTGACACTGGTGGTGGTTCTGGTATCTATTTTGGTAGTTGTGGCTCTGGTGGTAGTGACTGTGATGAGACTACGTATGCTGGTACTCGTGGTAGTTGTGGTAGTGGTTGTGATGGTGGTATCTACGAGTATTTTGCTAGTTGTGGTATTAATGGTGATGGTGGTAGTTGTGGTTGTGGTGGTGATTTGGGTAGTTGTGATAGTGGTGGCAGTGATGGTAGTGGGGGTATTTGTTGTAGTTGTGGTGGTGCTGGTAGTTGCGGCAGAGTGTGATTGGGAAGTCTTCTTGTGGGAACCGTGGAAGGAATAGTGATGATAATGGTGACTGTTAACTGTTGTTGTTGTTGCTGTTCTTGTTCTTGTTCTTGTTGCTGTTGTTGTTGTTGTTGTCGGAGATTTGGAAGTGTTATGATGGTGGTAGCTGTAGCTGAGAATGCGAAGGGCTTGTGTAGTGGTAGTCACTGTGTCATCGTAGTGGTAAGGTACTGTGGCAGTGGAGAGAGTTAAGCGCTGTTGGTGTGGTAGTGTGATAGTTGATGTGGTGGTGGTGGTAGCTGTTGTAGTGATGATAATGGGGATAGATGTGGTCGCTGTGGTAGTGATGGCTGTTGTGGTGGTAGCTGATGAGGTGACAGTTGTGACAGAGACAATGAGTGTTTGTGAAGGTTGGTGTGGTGGGAATTGTGGTGGTGGTAGTGGCAGAGTTTTGAAATTACTGAAGTGGTGGTAATTATGGTAGTGGTGATAGTAATTATAACCTGGTCGTAGTGATGATAATGGAAATAGTGTTGCGGTAGTTGTGATAGTAATGGTACGTCGAGAGTTGTTAGTCTCAGCTATGGGTGGGACGGACATGGTGGTGTTTTCAGTTAGTTGGGACTGTATGTTAAAAAAAAAAAAAAAAAAAAACTTATTTTTGTTGGTATTGTGGCTTAACCCCCGTCTGTCTGGCCTAGCATACCCGTCGACCACAGGTAAGTAACTGTTTCCATGCAGCCGTCCTACGGGTCCAGTGTGGTACATACACCATGTAGGGAACCGACACGCCCTTGGGGTAGACAGCGCCTCGCCTGTGTCAGAGCCAGTACTCCTCCACAACAAAGTTCAGGGAACTATTAAAAGGTTTGACTGACGGGTGGACGCTGCAGCTGCTTAGCTCCATCCAGGGTGCACAGCACCATCACGAGTAGGCTCCTTCTATGCGTCTAAAAGTCTTGTAGACAACAATGAATACTCGTAGTTACGACGCCTGTAAGGTTAAATGACAATCATGATTCCTTTACGCTCTGTGGTCTGGAGCTGGTGAATGAAGAGAGGCTGCACCACATACTTGACTGATACTTCATTTTTCTAGCTACGTAGCACCTCTCTACGTTATATAAATTATACGACTGGATAAATAACACTGTATAAAATGTTCAAATTAGTACACTGTATCTTGTCATCATCCAAATAGCAGGGTTATTCTCTCTCTCTCTCTCTCTCTCTCTCTCTCTCTCTCTCTCTCTCTCTCTCTCTCTCTCTCTCTCTCTCTCTGGACTTTGACAATCGTTTTCGTAAATCTTTATCTACCTGTTTATCTATCTATCTATCCAGCTATCTCTCTATCAATATTATATATATATATATATATATATATATATATATATATATATATATATATATATATATATATATATATATATATATATATATATATATATATATATATATGTATGGATGGTGCTATAAAAGATACACAAGGTAGCCTAAGGCAGTGGGTGTTGGAGTGTCGCTAGTTACAAAGCGTAGGGTTTGGAAATGACACGAACTGCTGTTTGCTGATGATACTGTACAGTTAAATAAAGATGAATTGGAGTTTCAAGGCTTCGTGAATGAGTTAGGTAGTGCGTGTAAGTAATGAAATTTGAAAGTCAATTGTACTAAAGAGCAAAGTTATGACCTTTGAGAAAAATAAGATCAGAGAGTGCTTAATGAGGCTGGATATTCAGGAAGTGTAGAATGTTAGTGCTTTCAAATATTTAGGTAGAGTGATAAGCAAAGATACAAGTTTAGAGAGGATGAAATGCATGAAAGGGTACAGTAGGGAAGAAACCTTGCTGGTTCACTGTGAGCAATGATAAAGAATACGGAAGCGAGCATAAAAAAATATATAAATAAATAGATAATAAATGTCTCTGCATGACAGTACTGTGATCCCCACTGTGACGTATGAAGGTGAAGCTTGGACCTTACTATGAAGGACAGAATTCAAGATTAAGAGCAGTGAAAATGAGTTATATGGGAGGAGTGTGAGGAGTTACGTGGACAGACAAACAGACAAATGAGGACGTGAAGTGGTGATGTGTTAAAAAGCAGAAAGAGAAATACTTTGAGATGAATGTGGAGAGGACAGAAAATAAGAAACTGACTAGGAGACTTTATGTGAAAGCTGTGGAGAGGGAAATGGGAGATGGACTCCTAGGATGAAGTAGAGAGATGGGGTGGAGAGGTATATGATTGAGGTGGGTGTGAGTTGGAAAGAGGAGCAGCTTACTGGCAGAGGACAGAGTGACATGGGATCTATTCGTTTCTGGCCACGCCTTTCGGAACTAAGGCGTCTGGCGATAGATCGATAGAAAGATGGAAATAATAAAATAAATAAATAAATGAATAAGTTAATGAAAACAAAACCTTTACTTACCACACTGCTGCTCGTCATCACCCGTTGGGCAGTCCGCTATACTGTCACAGCGGAACAGGTCAAGTATGCACGTGCCATAGTCACACTTGTATTCGTCAGGGGTACATTCCGGCGAGGTTGTGGCTGAGGGGTGAAGAGAGATGCATCAGACAGAGGTGTGACGTGCTTTACTGCTTTATTCTTGCTATCCCCAGATGACTATATTTCAGAAGTCGTCGCCATATTGGTGTTCGTCAGGATCACTTTCGAGGGACAGTGTGTTTAGGGGTGAGGGGTTGGGAGGGGAGGTGCATTAGATAGACAGATGTGTAAACTGACTGATAAATGGATAGGTAGCTATAGGGACTGATAAATAAACGGACTGACAGTCTTATAAATTATTTTCTGTATGGCATAGGTTGTTGGATGATACGCTTTTCACTATGATGCCGTCTCCAGACAACATTTTTGAGTTTAGGACAGACCTTTCGAACTAGAGAGGTTAGAGATGAGCATCAATAACCCTTTAATACGTGATTTTCTTGACTTACTATAACCGTTTGGAAATACTGTAGCTTAAATAACAGGAACCAATTCGTCCTCGTTCCGACAAGGTTAAGACAGCTCACAATATACTCAAAATGCAGGAGAAGGGCATATTCCAGTAACCCTTGGACACTCCTACTCTTCTTCCTTAGTGATTTATAATGCATCCTAAAATTCGTTATTATCTTTCGTTTAAACTACACAGATTAAATACCAATACAGCTTGCCCTAATTTTTCTGACTCTTATTTCCAATTTATACACAGTTCAGTCGGTATCAAAACTCCTGTTGCCTCTCCTGTCATGTTATCCACGGACTTTGAATATCACTCTGATGAATCTGTAGCAGCGGACACTGATGGCTTTATCTGGCCATGGATCAGTGTCTTCAGTGTGGTTGGCTGCAGGTTTGTCAAGCTGGTTTTCAAAGTCTGTTGTGAGAAAAGCAAGGAAAGCGACAGGACTTTTAATGCCAGCTGTTCATAACTTTCCAACATGCCTGACCTTCCTATATCGTTTCTGAAATTTGCCTGTAATTTGGGCTGCAGGCTAATCAGATCCAGCAGTTGAGCTGTACCGTAAATGAGCATAAAAAAATTAAATATCGGCTTGCTTACACCTTCACTCACAGAGTTGTGATAATAATCTCATCATTAGAGTTCGAAATTCTGGGAAATAAAATGGGGTAAAATGGGTTAGGATGAGCATTTGGACAATTACCGTAGGGTGAAATTGTGATCGACTGGTTAGTGAAGTGTCTGCGGTTTGATCGGGTGTGTTTCAGGCTGGGGTAGGTAACTGTCTAATGATATTTATCACAAAAATACTCTCGCTAATATCATCACGCCATCTCTGAATGAAGTAGCCTTCACATGTAGGAATATTCATTACGAACGGTGGGTATTCGCACCGAAGTGATGGGGTGTGAAAGTGTGCGGCATGTAGGAGGACTGCTGGGCTTCAGGGAACAGTGAATTAAGTGGGTCATGTAGGGGTGATATGGGGTGATATAGCCTACCTCAAAATATGGTTTTCTCTGAAAAGGCGTCCAGAGAATGTGGCAAACTCGTGGAATGTATACCGGTAGGAAAACTATTTTTTTTTTTTTCCAGAATGAAAAAAATGCTGTTTTGACTTTTTTAAAATTCCCACTCAGGTGGTACTTAAATGCCCTGGCTCACACCTCACAAGCTGGTTCGTGCACTAATTACAGGTTACCTTCTTTTTCTTTTTCTTCTTTTTTAAATGAAAAGGAGAAAATGATGTATTTTCATTTGCGATAAAACTCATCCTTGCGTTTCCTGGCAGCGAGTATAGTCCAATAGACTAAAGGCAAGCGAACCTGGCAACAATGAGTGAGGTGGCGCCTTAAGATGCCCCTGCCTTTGAGTGGATAACAGTCTGGAAACAGACGGGGACCAAGTGTCAGCAGTGCCTAAAATGCTTGAATTATCGTGGATGTTATACATACATGTCTATAATAATAGCAAATGAAAATTTTGAACAGGACCCTGACTTTAAAAGCACGAAAAACTTTGAGCACCCTTATCTCAAAAGTTAGTTTTATTACTGTAAAAAAAAAAAAAAAATCTTCATTAAGAAAAAGGTTCTATGGGGAATTTTGATGCTGCCTGTTGTTTTCGAAAGAGAAATGAAAGTAGGACAAACCTGTGCATAATAAAGTCCCAGGTGCCTTGGGCAAATATGGATCTTTTATTTGGTGCACGTTCTCTCATTTTTATGTAAATTTCGTCATTAATACTAAAATGAGCGCTCCTGCCGCCGGATCCCCCACCCCTTCCGCTGCTACCCCAAGGGGCTGTGGAACCGCGACGACGGCCGCTGTACACATTGGGGAAGGGACGGCCGCTGTACACCCGTCGTCCACAGTCCCGAGGGTTCTCCCGGAGGAGAAGGTCCCTTGCGCGGCCCACTCTCCACCCTTCGGCTGCGTGGGACGCCCTTCTGTCTCTCCCTCCAGGTGTGGTTCCCCGGAGGTGCTGCCGTTCCAGGAGTGGTGGCGAGGTCCTGTCGCTGAAGGCGGGGTTCATGCCCTCCAGCCTGCCCCTGAACGACGCCGGATCCTGACGGACGCCCCGCGGGTGAGGTGCCGCAGCCAACCCCTAACGTCGCCCCAACCTAGAGGCGACCGCAGTCCCAGGCCTCCCAGGGCCAGCCCCTGGACCCCAAGGCGGGACCGCTCTGGCCCCACTCACCGTCAGCCCTCCTCCAGGAGCGAGAAGTGGCAGGCCCGACTCCTGACACTGTTTGGCCCCAGTCCCGAGGGCCCCTCACCAGGTTGAGGCCCGAGCAGGAAAGGGCCTCCCTACACCCCAGAACAAACACGCGCCCGGGCCGTGACGCCCCCCGAGAGCTGTCCCGTGCCTTCTGCAGTAGGGCTCCCTCCAACCCCCGGGCGCCACCTCAGTTAAGCCCAGACCTCAGCAGCCTAGTGACGACGCCTCAAGACTCCAGTGTCGTGCTAGGGACTTAATAGTGACAGTGACTGTATGTGGTATAGAAACAGTGAGACAGAAACACCACCCATAAAGTTTCTCTACCCCAGCTTATCCAGAATGCTGTGTTAATACTAAGCGCCCTAGAACCAGAGTAATATACTAGTGTGTGGCCAAGTGGAGCAAAAGAAGAAGGCATATAGTGAATGGTTAGCGAGTAGAGGTAGCGGAGAAGATGAGAGAGAGAAGAGAGAGGTATATGCGAGCAGGAGAAGGGAGATTAAGAGACTGGTGAAGGAGAGTAAGAAGAAAGTGGATGAAGAGTTTGGGAGGAATCTGAGTGTGAAATGGAGGGAGAGTAAGAAATTGTTTTGGAACGAGGTAAAGAAAGTAAGGCAGTGTGAAAGGGGAAATAGTAGGGGAGTGAAAGATAGGAATAATAGATTGTTGGTGGAGAAGAGAGAGAAATTGAGGAGATGGAAGGAGCACTTTGAGGATTTGTTGAATGTAGAAAGTGAGAGCAGTGCGAGTATAAGTGGTTGGGGAATGGCTGGGAGAAGAAAAGATGAGAGGAGGGAGGAAGAGATCAGTAGGGCGGAAGTAGTGGAAGCGATGAGGAAGATCAAGTTGGGAAAGGCCCCAGGAATTGATGGAGTGTGTGGTGAAATGCTTAGGTATGGGGGTGAGATTGTTGTGGAGTGGATATGGAAGTTGTGTAGATTGGCTTGGGAAGAGGGAAGGGTTCCAGAGGACTGGAAATCAGGTATAATTGTTCCTTTATACAAAGGAAAAGAGGAGAGAGAAGTATGTGGTAACCATAGGGGTATTTGCCTTCTTAGTGTGACTGGTAAAATATATGGTAGAATACTCATTGATAGGGTTAGGCATATGACAGAGGAGTTAGTTGGAGAAGAACAAGGGGGATTTAGAAAGGGAAAAGGGTGTGTAGATCAGATATTTGTTCTAATATGTTTAGTGGAGAAGTATCTAGAGAAGGGAAGGAAAGTGTATGCTGCCTTCATGGACTTGGAGAAAGCTTATGACAGAATAGATAGGCAAGGTATGTGGAAGGTTTCAAGAATATATGGAGTGGAGGGGAAATTGTTGAGTGCTGTGAAGAGTATGTACGAGGGAGCTAGGGCTACGGTGCGAGTGGATGGTGAGTTGAGTGGGTTCTTTGATCTCAATGTGGGACTGAACAGGGTTGTGTGATGTCTCCATGGCTGTTTAATATATACATGGATGGGGTTGTAAAGGAGGTGCAGGGTAGGGCAGTAGATGTGGGGGTGGCTCTAATGAATGAGGGTGAGATTTGGAAGACTCCGGTGCTGCAGTTTACTGATGATACAGTATTGTTTAGTGAAGATGAATGGGAGTTGCAAGGTTTGGTGAATGAATTTGGGACAGTGTGTAAGAGGAGGAATCTGAAAGTTAATGTAAACAAAAGTAAACTTATGGTGTTTGAGAGGAATGAAGTCACAGAGTGTGCAGTGAGGTAGGATGGTGAGGATATGGAGAATGTGAGTGCATTCAAGTACTTGGGTAGTGTGATGAGTAAGGATAGAACTTTGGGAGATGAAGTGCGTGAAAGGGTACATCTGGGAAGGAAGGTTGTTGGTACACTGAAAGCAGTGATGAGAAATAGGGAGCTGAGTATGGAAGTTAAGAAGTCACTGAATGATAGTATTGTGATCCCTACCCTGACGTATGGAAGCGAGGCATGGACCTTGCAAGAGGGGAACAAGTCAAGAGTGAGAGCAGTAGAAATGAGTTAATTGAGAGGAGCATGTGGAGTGACGTGGAGGGACAGGTTGACGAATGAAGAAGTGAAGGAACGCTGTGGGGTGGATGTGGATGTGGTTGAGAAGATTATGAGAAATACACTGAGGTGGTTTGGACATGTGAAGAGAATGGAGAATGAAAGACTGACTAAGAGGGTGTATGTAGGTGAGGTGGAGGGAGGGAGAGGGAGAGGTAGACCGAGGATGAGGTGGAGGGATGGAGTTGAAAGGTATATGAGGGAGGGGGGATGAGTTGGGGGGAGGGTAGTCAAATGGTGGGTGACAGAGCGACTTGGAGGCGTTTTGTCTGCGGCCACCCTTTGCGGGATTAGGGCGTCGGGCTATAGATAGATAGATAAATAGATAGTGTGGCCAAGAGACCAATATACCACGTAGAGTCCAAAGAGACCGAGTGTATGAACAGTAACTCAGGTGGAAGCACAGTGCCCATGTAATATATTGTACCAATATTAATTTACCTGTCACTATACCCCATCCACATTCAGTGTGCCATTGTATGTATATTGTAAGGAAGTTGGAATAAGACAATGAATGTGTTAAGGTGTCCTGCCGAGTTTTTATGCCCTGTTCCTTTGTAAGTGTTCTATTTCCGGTCTAGAAAGAGGACCCCGCTCAGTCGCTGGTGTCTTTAGAACGAGAAGTCGGTCTAAAAACATCCAGCATAACAAATACAGTTTTTAAAGCTGATTCTAAATTTGAATATATTTCTTGGGAGACATTATTTTTTAAGCGATTAGGCTAGGCTAGTTAATAATAAAAATTAGGTTAGTTAATAACAATAGTACCAAATGATATTTAAGTATAACATTTATTTTACAATAACCAAACACAAAAGATCCATTTACTGTATTACCTGCAAAACAGTTGAGTAGCAAGTGACGAGTGGAGTGACGGCGGTCAGGTGAGGAATAAATGGGTGGACCACGGACGCTTGCACCGTCACTCCACCCCTCACTCGCCACTCAACTGTTTTGAAGATAATGCAATAAATGGATCTTTTATGTTTGGTTATTGTGAAGTAAATGTTATACTGAAATATTTGTTATTATTATTAACTAACCTAACCTAATGTAACGTAACTTTTTAAAAAGTAATTTATCCCAGAAAATAAATTCAAATTTTGAATTAGCTAAAAAAAAAACTATATGTGACGAAATTTACATAAAAATGAGAGAACGTGCATCAAACACAAGGGATACTTAAATTTTAGTGAAGGAAAATGTAAGCTCCTCTATCCTTCCAAAATATTATCATTTATTTTTACAGCACTGGCATTTCCATGGACAGAAGTAGTCACAAGTGTGTATTACACCACCATACAAAAGTAGTCTGACATAGGATTATATATAACGGTGCGAAAGCTGCTTTAAAAATGCCTATAAAAAAAAAAAAAAAAATTATTGAGGAAAAGTGTTTACCGTATCGATATGAAAATGTGTCTAAAGGTTTATATATAAAATGTCCTTTAATACCAAATACTTTCAGCCAGACCGGATGATAATGAATGTTCTACATCTATGTCTGAACTCGGGCACATAAAAAAGTTAGGTTAGGTTAGATAAGGTTAGCTTAAGTTAGGATTTGTTAGGTAAGGTAAAGTTAGGTTAGGTGAGAATAGTAAGTAATGATATGGTTAGGTAAGGTAAGGCCAAGTTAGTTAGATTAGGTTTGTGTAAGTTAGTTCAGGTTAGATTTGGTTCTTTTTTTTTCTTTTTTTTTTTTATGTGTGGAGGAAGGAATCAAAATCCGCGAGCCCGCAAAATTGTTCCTTCCAAGAGAAAAACAAAATACAAGAGAGAGTCAAATTCAAGATCCGTTCATTTCGAGATGCCTGGACACACTGCGTTTGAAAAACTGGAAATCAAAGGACACAGGAAATACAGACAGAAGGAGACAGTTCCAGAGTTGACCTGTTGCATAAATGAAGGACTGGGAGTAACGGTTAACTCTTGCATTAGAGAGTTGGACAGAAAAGGGATGAGAGTTTGCTGCTAGCCGGGTGCTACGCACCCGTCGTTGAGGTGGAGTGCAAGCAAACAGTTCAGAGGAGCAGTGACCATTGAAGTAGTGATAGAAAAGAGATAAAGATGCAACAGTACGGCGAAGAAACAGGTGGAAGGGAGTCAGTAAGAGGAGGAGAGTTAATGAGACGAAAAGCCTTAGACTCCGACCTGTTGAGAAGAGCTGTATGTGGGGAGCCTCCCCACACATGCGAGTTGTACTCCACACAGGGGCGGATAAAACCCCTGTATAGAGTCAACAATTGTGCAGGGGTAAAGAAAGAACGGAGTCGGCTTAGCACACCCAATCTCTTGGAAGCAGATTTTACAAGAGATGTAATATGATCTTTCCAAGATAAGTCCCGAGTAAATGAAACCCCAAGCATGTTCAAGGATGATGCAGGATGAAGCTGAATATTATTAAACATTAATGGGTTTACCTGTGAAAGATTTTGTCGGGTTGATAGGTGTCAAAACTGAGTTTTTGATGCATTAAAAACAACCAGATTATTTTTATCCCAGTCAGAGATACAAGCCAAGTCAGACATTAGGTGTGCCATAGCCTCATCCCTTGTTTGCTGAAGTAACTGCTGAGATGGACGTTGCGGGAACCGAATGGAAAGGTGAAGAGTGGAGTCATCAGCGTATGAGTGGATAGGGTTAGATGTACAGCTTAGAAGGTCATTGATGAATAAATGGAAGAGAGTTAGTGATAGGACAGAGCCCTGAGGAACACCACTGTTAATAGATCTAGGAGAGGAACGATGGCCGTCTACAACAGATGGTAAGGTTCGGCTCTCGGTTAGGTTTGGTTAGGTTTAGACAAGTTAGGTTAGGCTAGGTCAGGTAAAGTTAGGGTAAGTTAGGCTGGAACTGTCATTTTCCAGCATTCGCTGTGGTCATAAGGCTTATCTGGACAATTCTCCTTGTCGTCAGCCAAGGGACAGTCAACATAATTATCGCATATGTAGTGCTGAGGGATGCAGATAGGGTTGTTTGTGCACTTGTAGTAGCCTTCATTGCAAGAGGCTGTGGGGAGGAAGAGAGAGGGAAGGTGAGGCACTTGTTGAGAGAGAGAGAGAGAGAGAGAGAGAGAGGGAGAGAGAACCATGAAACGATATCCCCTCTAATATGGGCCATAGATTATTCAGGCCTTCAAAGTTCTAAAGCCAGGAAAATGTCAGTATAAATTTGTGTATAATTTGTCTTTACAGACGAGCTTCACATTCTCATACACGTGTGGGATAGATGTGCGTATTTTTTTTTTTTATACATACAATCAATCAATCAATCATTTCCTGTGGCACCCTCGGGGATGCATAGGGCCTCGATGAACTCACACCACCACATCCTGTCTTGTGCTAACTCCTCAAGATCTCCCCAACACTCATCTCCAGCTTCCCGTCTCATTGTCCTCACCCACGTCTCTTTTGGCCTTCCTCTACCTCTCCTACCAAGTGCCACCCACCCTGGTGTACCTCGTACTATTCCCTGTCTCCTATACACATGTCCTAGCCACTTCCATCGTGAGAATCTAACATATTCATCGATCGGCTGCACTCCCGTTATTTCCCTAATTCTACTATTTGGTATCCTTTCCCACCACTTAACTCCTAATATTCTTCTAAGTGCTTTATTTTCAAACACCAAGAATTTATTTTCCATAGTCACTGTGCTGTACCAAGACTCGTGTCCATAAATTAAGATACTCCTAACCATTACCTTATAAAGTTTGATATTGTATGCACAGAGAAATTGTTATTATTCCAAATATTTTTAAGCATTCCCATTGCCTGATTAGCCTTCTTTAACCTTTCCTCGAATTCAAAGTTCAAAGAACCATCCTTGGCTAAATAAGTACCTAAATATTTAAACCTATCAACTTGCTTTACAACCATACCTCCAATTACACATTCCTGCGCATTTTCCATATTCATATTGATTATTTCAGTTTTTCCACAATTAATAACCAAACCCACCTTGCGACCTTCACTCACCAAACAGTCCAACACTCTCTGCATCTCTTCTGGCCCATCACAAATCAAAACTATATCATCGCATAATCTAAATCCAAAAGTTTCCTGTTCTCTCCCCAAAGTATACCTGCACCGGTTTCTGTTCCAACGTGTTTCATAATGTAATCAATGACCAATATAAATAGTAAAGGCGATAGAACACCACCTTGAATTACTCCGGACTTGACTTCAAACGAATCACTCAGACAACCATCAACCATCACTTTACAAAATGTGTCCTCATGCATGTTCATAATGACCCTCACAAACTCCTCTGGTATTCCATAATGTCTCATGATCTTCCCGATAGTCTCTCTCGAAACACTATCAAAAGCCTTTTCAAAATCAACAAAACAAAGACTTAACGGTACTCTCATTTCATTAACTTGCTGCATGCATCAAATGCCTAACTATAAAGATCTGATCATTGCAACCACGTCCCTTTCTAAAACCAGCCTGTTCATCCCTCAGAATACCCTCAACCACCGGCTCCAACCTATTTAACAACACTCTACTGAAAACTTTCAAAGCTATCGGTGACAAAGAGATTCCCCTCCAATTACCACATTCACTCAGGTCTCCCTTCTTCGGAACTTTAACAATTACACCATTCTTCCAAACTGATGGTAGTAACCCCGTCACCCATATCTTATTAAATAGCTTGGTCAAGATCATTATTAATCTATCCCCCTCCACTTTAAACATTTCCGGAAATAAACCATCCTCCCCTGGTGCCTTATTATTCTTTAACTGTTTTACTGCTTTCTCCACTTCTGCAAGCCTCAACTCTCCTGTTTCTATATTTAAATCTTCCTGAGCAGACGGTATATCCTCTTCTGGTGGTATTGGTCTATTAAGAACTGTCTCAAAATGCTCTTTCCATCTGTTTTAATATCTCCATCTTTGGTCAGTAAATTTCCTTCCCTGTCTCTAACTGGTATTTCCTTGCGTTTACCTGCATTACCACTCAGTTCTCTAATCGATTCATATGCTATTCTTTGACTCTGTCCATCATTTTTGTTTATTAAGATTTCAGTCTCTGCAACCTTTTCATCCACACATCTTCTTTTATCTCTCCTAGCTAACCTTCTTACTTCTGAATTCAAACTCCAGTACGCAGCTCTTGCTAATTCAATCTCTCGTTCATCAACGCATTGCATTTCACTCCTCAATTTAGCCTCACCTCTCTTTTTTATCATATCCCACGTTTCCTCTGATATCCATTTCTTTCTCCTGAATCTATGTCTCCTTCCAATCGTACATTCAGCAGTCTCATGCAAAACTTTGTTCACATCCTCCCACATCTCATCTACACTTCTCTCCCCCTCTTCCAACGTTTCCAACACCAAAAACCTATTTCTGCATTCTAATCTGAATTCCTCCTTTTCTTCTCCTTCCCTTCTAAGCTTAACAATATCGTATCTACCAACACCAGATTTTTCCTTCTTCTGATTTTTAAGTTTAAACCTTATTTTTGCAATGCTGAGTTGATGTCACTACCAATATCCGCTCCCCGTTTAACATGAACATTTAGCAGAGAACTTCTATGCCTCCTACTGATAGCAATGTGATCAATCTGATTTTTATATTTTCCACACGGCGACACCCAAGTTGTCTTGTGTATATTGCAATGCTGAAAGAGTGTGCCCCCGATGACTAAGTCATTTGCTAGACAGAAGCTTCCAAACCTCACTCCGTTTTCACTCATCCTACTACCAACTCCCATCTTACCCATACATGCCTCAAATCCCTCATTTGAACAGCCCATTACTGCATTAAAGTCTCCAACGCAGATCAAAACATCATGTCTAGGTACCCTTCCTAATCCTTCTTGCAACTTTTCATAAAATGTGTCTTTCTTTTCACCGAGTGCATCATTAGCAGGTGCATAACACACAAACAGACTGATGTTGCCATGATTTGATTTAAACCGTGCGTATAACAATCGCTCATCTATAGGATTCCACTCACATAAAGCCTTATTTGCCTTACAACCCAGCAACAATCCTACTCCCTGATAATGCATTCCGTCCTGTCGACCAGATATCAATAAACGTATACCATCCTCCAAATCCAACTTATCGACTCCAGTTAATCTAGTTTCTGTCAGAGCACAAATATCAAGTCCGTAATTTTGAAAAACCTTCACTAACTCATCGATTTTACCGTCATGATTTAGCGTTCTCACATTCCAGTTACCAATTTTAATTGTATTTTTTGCATTGACAAAGGAATTAGATTGTAATTGAGGCAACCGTGAGATTCTTAGCACCCCCTGCCCATTTAAGGGCTGCACGGGACTGGGGGCCATTATTGTTCTTTCAGAGTCCATCAAGGTTTCTTTGGCTAACTTCCTGAACACCTCGCCATTGTGTTGCAGTCGCAGTAGGCAGCTAACTTGCCTGATTGCCCACACCCGAAAGACCCAGCTATGCTGTAGCCAGTCACGTGCCGGCATGCTTCCCAGCCATTTCACTCTTAAGGAGTTCCTCTGCCTGAGAAAGCAACCACCCCCCTGCTCCCGAGGGCTTTTGATCTGTGTAGGTAGAGGGCGATCACTCCCTCACTAGCCATATACAGTGTATAGGCTACACTCACCATACATACACCTTTGGGATATTTATGTGTATTTTTCTTATAGATGACTTTCACATTCGCATGCACCTATGGGATTGAGTCCTGTATACATTTCATGAACCCGTTTCGACCGCTTGTCATTCCATAGCTTCATCACTAATTCAATACGTAGCTTTTTCATAAACTCATTTACCAAATACATGCACCTTCCCAGCCTACCACGCATCATCCCACATTCTAGATCACTCGCAATGATCCGTGTTGTTATTTATATTTATTTTTTAGTATTTTTTTATTTTAGCCTAGGTTATTGTAAGTCATAATACAACGTTCAAGAGTATAAGAGGTTGGCAACTGTGGGTGGGAATGGATGGCGTCTCCTGCCAACACCGTTCGAGTTTGCGGTAAATAGCGGTAAATAGTGAATCCTTACAAGGCGTCCTTTGTGTTGATTGATTTATTTATTTATTTGTTATTATTATTGGTACCTTTATGATGATGATGATGATTATTGTTATTATTATTATCATTGTTGTTGTTGAAATTATTATTATTGTTATTATTATTATTATTATTATTATTTCGCTCATAACGGCCGAGAGAGATTTTGTAATTGTTTTCCCTTCTTCAGTGTTATGATGAGATATTGCTTTGTGAACTATACACTATAAAACTGAATTAATCGACTTAGCATCCAGCAAAAAAAAAAAAAAAAAAAAAAAAAAAAAAAAAATCTACCATTATTTGGTAAAAAAATTTTAGGTTCTGAAAAGTGTGACTTTACCCTGAAAACTTTTATGAAAAACAATTTTTGTCCGAAATGATCGTACCTCCATAGTATTAGTTAATTTTCCTGATGCGCACTGAATAAGTAACTTTGTATAAACTTCATATTTATAGTTGACCAACTTTTTTAATTCATGGGATGGTGAGGACCCGACTACCTGAGGGCTTCTGTTGGGTCAGTAGGACATAAAACTTGCATATATAAGACAGTTCACTCAGTTTGTTAGAATTAACATGAGACAATCTTTACAGACGTGCGGACGAACTTATTGCAGCCAGTTTTTAAGTTTCTGTCTGTGAAACGCATGGAATGCATGAAAATATATATATTTTTTTAATGGCCCAAATTGAAATTAACTATATAATCAGCTGATGCAACAGCTGACATTTCAAATAAACTCAAAATTCAAGCTGAGACACTTTGTACTTCAAATGAAAGTCGCTAAAACCCTTCCTTATAACCGAAACTGAAAATCGTCTATTAGTCAGCTGATGCAACAGCTGCCAATGTTTAATCATCTCAAAACTTCAAGCTGAGCAACTTGTATTTTATAAGAAATTCGCTCTGAGCTCTCCATGAAGAGATATTCGAACTTTCCTTGGGGGAAGAAAAAAGGGAGAGAGAAAAACGAAGATCTCCCAGGTGTACCATTTAAAGAACAGTCGCCTTCGCCGCAGGTGATGATTTAGTCGGCTGTATGTAACCATATCGATCGTTTAATTGTACAATAAATAATCTTTTAATGTTATATAAATTGGAGCTGTGTGTTAACACTGCTTATCAGAGATACAGTCACTAGACAAATGTGTCCCTAATTATGTCTTGACAAAAATTACTGATCTGTGTGGCTGCCTCTGCTTCCCCGTCCCCTCCCATTTAGTCCTCCCCTGACAGAAGCAAACATGGCTTCTTTGGCCGCATATTTTAATTTCAACAGCAAATATCGGGACTTTACATGCATATCGATGCATTTGAAGGTGTTCATGGCAGGTAAAGTAAGTAAACCTACATTTCTGATGTGCTGATGTGCTACTGTACCTTTGTTATTAAAATTAAGCGATACTGAAAAAAACAGACAAGGCACGATGTTCGTGACTGTCTGCTGGCTGGGTGCCCAGATCGCCTTCCAGTAATTTCAGCATCAAATGTCGGGACTAAGTTTTATTTTAGCTGCCTATGGACAAAATGAGTGATTGGATCTTTATGTTGCACTAGTGTGTTTATATTCTGCAGTGTGACAAAAACATTTGAGACGGGATGTTGATGGGGGCGATGCTGTATCTTGGAAAGCAATTATATTTTTAATCCCAAATTGACCAGAATATCATAACCAGGGCGCTCCTTAGACACCCAGGAGGTAAGATTATAATTAAAACTAGTTAGTTTAAGGATTTGAATTTCATAAAAAAAATCAGACTTTACTGATCTACCAGAAGACCCGCCGACATGTCGTAAAAATACCCCCGCTAATACCAATACACCAGTCCTGTATGAAACAGCCCTAGCATGTATTCAGTATGGACGGTGGATGTTAGCTCCGAAGTGGTGACATGCAGAGGTGTGCGGTACGTAGGAGGGCTACTGGGCCTTGAAAGCAGGCTGTGAAGCCAATGCCCAGAGTCGGACACAAAAAAAAAATAAAGATAAAAAAAGTTACAACTTCATAACTTTGACCAGGTGGAAGAAATACCAGTGAGGAAGAAGAAAACAAAATATGTAACAAACTCCAACTCTACGACAGATGGCGATTCATCTCGTTGGCAGAATTTTTAAGTGCCTCATCCTGATAACGTGTTCTTTATTTTATTACTGCTTCCAACAGACTATTTTATGAAGCTTCCGAAAGACCTACGTTTAACCCTTCATATTTAAACTTCAAAGAGCCATTCGTTTGTCCTGTACCAGTCTGTCAACATGATAACCTGACAATGTCAAAAATATCGTCCTGAACACAGTCTTCGGAGATTTAAAATTGAAAAACGAAAGAAAATCAGTAACAAAAGACAAGATTATTGTCATTGCTCAACCTCGATCCGTCACATCAATCTGACACGTCGACCGCAACTGTCCCTACGGGGTTGTTCCATTGGTTCCCCAAACTGTTGATGTGTCTGCGTCTTACCGTGGCCTGTGCTGTGCGGTGCTCCATCGTGTGTGTTGTTATGTTGTGTGGACCTATTCTACAGTACAAGCAGGGAACGTTTCATGTGTGATTCCACCCAACCCAAATTTAAGCTGGTAGCTGAGTGGGGATGGGTGACGTCCTGATCTATGCCTAGCTAAGCGAACTCGATCATTTGTATTGGAGGTTTTTAATAAAATGTTCTGATCGAGGTGTTCCATCGCCCTACGTGTTGTATTGCCCTACGCGTGAAGCGAGTATGTAGGTATTTCTTCATTGCTAATGTTGGAATGCCTGCATATGGGATATTACTGTAGTTGCAAATGTTTGTATGGTGATTACTTTATATGCGGGTGGCTAGGTGTGTTGTCTCATGAAATGAGGGTTTGTGTACTGGCACAGGCTGCAGGCTGCTGCATAGAAATGGGTTCAGCTCATATCAAAATAATCCCCAACAACCCCCCTCACCTGCGATCGAGATCGCAGCATTTCTTGCAAACGCAAGGCGTCTGACTCTCCCGAATCCCCCTCCTCCCTCTCCCCTTCAGTTCACAACACACATCAATCACGCTCCAGGAAACGCAGTGCCCCCCCTCCCAAAAAGAGAACCCCATCCTTCTCCCCTGCCTCCCCCAGAAATACCACATACATAACACATCCAGACTCAGTTCAACACGATCACCACCATGCTTAAAATAATCCAGTTCAACATTAGACACTATTACGCAAACAGGCACCTACTCACTCAACTCATTCACGAACACGACCCAGACATAATATTACTCAACAGCACTTGCACCAACAACACCAGAAAAATCAAACACTATGGCTACACTACACTTCAAACCGACGAGGGCCCACACGACGGAGTTGCTATCATGATTAAAGGCACCATTAAACACGACTTCATCACAACATGGACACACAGGCACTTCTTAGCAGTAAAAACACACAATACCCTTGGCCCCCTCATAGTCTCCACCACATACACCAGACCCAACACTGGCATCCCCTTCACAGACATAAACAGACTCTTCAACAACACTGCACCAACACTATTCATTTCAGACCTAAATGCACAACACGGGACATTCCAACACAGCACAACCAACAATCATGGACGACAAATGTTCACCATATACCAACACAAGAGATTAAATTTCCTAGGGCCTGATTTCCTCACTACCTTTACACCTAGGGGATCAGGTAAGCCAGACCTCATCTTCACCAATAGATCATTTAACATCTTTCATCACCACATCACCCCCGGCCCCATGTCTGGGTCTGATCACATCCCCATTATAATGTCCATCTCCACCAACCCGATCCTGATCCCCAGTACACCACACTATGACTACCTACACGCAGACTGGGATGCCTTTACACATATCCTTTCAGAACAAGAATGCACCACTGACTATGAGGGAAAACACCACACTGACATCGAAGAACAGTGTAAACATCTTCACACGTGCATACTCAACATTACCATACCCACAACCACACACACACACTTATTCACACATTCATACCATCAATAGGAACACAACGACTCCTACTGTGTTATCGTCGTCGGTTTGAACTAAACAAAAACAACTTAGGCCAAGTGCGGTTCGATCTATCACACCTTCGGACACATGTAATCAATAGCCTTGAATCCGACCACAATGCACACTGGCGACGCCTCATACAAACTGCACAACAGCACAGGAAAACTAAGCCCTGGGAATTCTGGAAACACATTCGCCGACTTAAGGGCTGTAACTTACCTAGAGTAAGGAAATTAATTGTTAACAACAGAGAAATCACAGATCCCAGGGAAATCACAAACACATTTAAAAATGCATGGCAACAAGTATACCACCCTAACGCTCCTCATCCTGCCGCAACACGTCACATAAGACATATAGAACAACACCTTCACACCATCCACGAACATATCACACCAGACGCAAACATACATATAAACAACTTAGACATACATAACCCCCTCACTGCTCCCATACTAGTCGAAGAAGTCAAGTCTATGCTCGCTAGAACTCCAAAGAAGGCGCCGGGTGCCACAGGCATCGGACATCACATACTCAAACACCTCCCAGACACATTCATAAATGCACTGACACACTTATGCAACGCTGCCTTGGCATCCGGCTACTTTCCGGATACGTTTAAGACCGCGACAGCAACTCTAATCCCTAAAAAAGACAAGACAACAACAGACCCCTTAAACTTCAGGCCCATCAGTTTACTCGAAGTGCTAGGAAAGACGTTCGAACGAATCATCAACAGTAGATTACGCCAATACTTAGAAGACGAAAACCTTCTTTCCCCCAGACAGTTTGGCTTCAGACCTAGACCATCCACACAGGACGCCCTAAACATCATCACCAATTACTTACACATCAACCAAAACATCCGCAATGCATACAAGACAGCCCTTATTACTCGAGACGTAAAACGTGCATTTGACTCTGTTTGGCACGCAGGCCTGAAGTACAAAATCTGCGAAACAATTCAACTTTCCTTCACTCATTAAAAAACTACTTTGCAATTCTTTAGACAACCGCACAATGGGTATTAAATTTAAAAATAATTACTCAGACTTTTTCCAGCTTCATGCAGGTGTACCTCAGGGCTCCGTCCTCGCACCCACCCTCTACACACTCTACACAAATGACATCCCCACCCCACTACACGACGATTCACTCACCATCCAATACGCAGACGATATTACTCAACTTGTACGATCAACGACAATTGACGGAATTACCAACAAAGCGAGCATAGAGCTGGACCGAATTGCACGATGGGAGCAGAAGTGGCGGATTCAAGCGAATCCCTTGAAATGCACAGTAACATATTTCCGCATTAAATCAGCCAAACCCCGCCCACTTTTTCTAAATTCGCGTGATATCGATCGCGTTCCCATTCCTATTAGGAATACTTGCACCGTACTTGGTCTTACATACGACAAAAGCTTCAAATTTCACCATCATATACGAGGCAAGGCAGGCGTGGCTGGCACTGCACTAACACAAATATACCGCTTTCGAAGTGCAGCATCTACAACTAAATTTCATCTATATAAAGCACTGATCAGACCACTGCTCACGTATTCACCGTTAAGTCTATCTCTTTCGGCCAAAAGCAACATCCTAAATTTACAGAGAGTTCAAAACAAAGCCATACGTTGGGCACTGAGCATACGGTGGGATGATTTTGTCACCAACATACACTCTCATGAACGCGCCAGCATTCCACCCATCAACACTTACCTTCACCACCTACAACAAAAACAAATCACCAAACTCACCGACGTTCACACTGACTTCAGACTTTTTCACCCGGATCACACCCCCCACACGACCTCTAGCCAACCTCTTTCACCCTGATGCAAGACCTCCACCAACCCCATTGTTCACTTAAGCACCAATAGTTTATTTATTACTGACCCATTCATTAATTAACTACTTAGTTCACACCCAGCAACTCACTCAAGACTCTAAACCACCCCTACACCCATTATCAAGATCACGGCAGCCACGTAATAACCCGCCATCCTCATATCCAGTACCCCGCCTCAGACCCTGACCCCCCATCAAGATACTCCCCTTCCTCCACTCCTCCCCCCTACCTCCTCCCCTTTCCTTATCCCCCTACCAAAGCCCCCTAGGGCTACAACACCTTACCCTAACACCCGTATCCTACCATCCTACCCAAGCTCCTGGAGCCGAAAAAGATCAGATGAACCTGAGAGGCAGCCAATAAGCTAATGCTTGGCAGAGAAAGCCGTAGCTGTTCACTCCTCCCGTCCTTAATTAACAACACATTGCACGTGCGAGACCCCCCCCCCTTCCCAACAGCAAACACACGCACGTTGGGTTAAGCCCAGACACTCTTTCTCTTAGTCTAATTTCTTCCTCTCCTACTTAAAAAAAACAAAAAAAAAAAACATGCACTTTACACAATGCAACCAGGAACCTGAGCTCTCAGTAAGGCCGGGAGTTTAAACTAAGGCCTAGTTCCTGCCGTCATGTGTCGTCGCCCTGGTTGCATAATACTCATCACATAATACACAATCATTCTTTACCTTCCTTCCTTTCCCCCCCCCCTTTTCTATACGTCATTATTATTATTATATTCAAAATAATCCCCAACATGGAGTAATTTAGTCTAAGTGTAAGTAGGCGGTGGGAGTGGCTTTGGCGCAGTCACTGGTGGTAGTGTATGGTTTGAAAGGGTGTTGTATGGTTTTTGGTGCAGCCATTGGTGGGTGTGTATGGTTTGCAAAGGTATTGTATTGTTTTGGTGCAGCCAGTGGTGGGTGTGTATGGTTTGCAAAGGTATTGTATGGTTTTGGTGCAGCCAATGGTGTTTGTGTATGGCTTGCAAAGGTATTGTATTGTTTTGGTGCAGCCAGTGGTGGTTGTGTATGGTTTGCAAAAATGTTGTATGGTTCTGGTGCAACCTATTGGTTGTTGTCTGTGGTTTGAAAAAGTGTTGAATGGTTTTTGATGGAGCCAAGTGTTTGTTGTGTATGGTTTTCAAAAGTGTTGTAAGGTTTTGGTGCAGCCACTGGTGGTTTGCAAAGGTGTTGTAGTGAGCATTAGATAGGATGTGCGCCCATGTCGTGGAAGAATAGGATATCACGTGGTTCTTGAAGGTGTGTCCAGTATCATGTCACTTTTATAGCATAGTGTGTGTGGCAAGGTACATTGCAGAGTGTGTGTGTGGCAAGGTACATTGCAGAGTGTGTGTGTGGCAAGGTACATTGCAGAGTGTGTGTGTGGCAAGGTACATTGTAGAGTGTGTGTGGCAAGGTACATTGCTAAGTGTGATGTGGGGAGAGTGCCTGTGTTCAGGTTTACTGCTGGTAATGACTCGAATGTTACTCCAAGGATCTTAGGGGAGGGAGGCTGTGGCTCAAGTACATCGTTAGGTGTGATGTGGGGGTAGTGCCTGTGTTCAGGTTCATTGCTGGTGATGAGTGTGATGGCGGATTTGGCTGTAGCGATCGTCAGCCTGTTGTCTTCGACCCAAGTTTGCAGTGTGTTGAGGTAGTTCTGTTGCAGTGTGCATACTGTGTCTGCAGTGCGGTATGTGGTTGTTTTAGTGATGTTCTCTGGATATGAGGCAGTGATTACAATCAATGACTCACATCCAGATAACAGGTCTGTGTTTGAAATTTTTTTTGGATGAGGTTAAGGTTTTCTTAGTTAATTATTTATAATTTTGACATGCAGAATTCAAAAATATATTACTAGTTTTGTTCAATCAGGTCTACTTTTTATTCAATAACAATTTGAAAATTTTAAGGAAATATGAAAATACTTTATGGAATTTGCACATTTATTTTATCAAAGCAGACTTATTTAACCTAAAAATATAGAAAATATAGGAGAATGTCAGCAGAATACAATCAACGAGGAAGAAAGGACTTTTTATTAAAGGTTTTTGCTTGTGGTTCACATTTGGAATCTCTCTCTTGATTCACCAGCAGTAGTCTGCAAGCATGTTCACATCTTGGTGGCCCTGGTACCTTTCTTCCATCACTCTAATATCTTGATGAAAATGCAGTCCTTGCTTCTCACCATAATTACCGCAGTTGTCTGGAAAGCAGTCTAGATGGCAGCTGAGAAAATGCATCTTTATAGACATAAGAACATAAGAACATAAGAAGAGAGGATAACTGCAGTAGGCCGGTTGGCCCATGCTAGGCAGCTCCTAGAAGAGTAACTAAACTACTAGAATGAGATAAGGATAGCAAAGAAGAAGGCTCTCCCCCGCCCTCCAAACCCTCCAGCCGAAGCCGGCAGGAAAAAGTCAGAAAGAACACCACGCCGTATAGAAAAACTGGCGTGGACATTTTACAGGAAAGTGTGAAAGGAGAATAGAGACTATCATAGTGTAACCTGAAAAGAAAATTTTTTTGAATTAGTATTGGTTATAAGATTTTCTTTAGTCTATATCCAATATCCTATATCCACCCCTTATTTGTCATATGCTTATCTAGCCTATGCTTGAAACTCTCAATGGAAGAGGCAGCAACTACTTTACTAGGTAGCTTATTCCATTCGTCTACTACTCTATTACCAAACCAATTTCTACCGATTTCCTTACTGAAACGGAATTTTTCTAGTTTGAAACCATTATTTCTAGTTCTATCCTGTATGCTCACTTTAAGTACCTTGCTAATATCTCCCTTATTTATACCATTCATCCACTTAAACACCTCAATTAAGTCTCCCCTTACTCTACGCCTCTCTAGCGAATGCAGACTTAGTCTTTTCAGTCTGTCTTCATATGACAGGTTCCGGACGTCATGTATCATTTTATTCATTCTTCTCTGTACATTTTCTAACGAATTAATATCCATTCTATAGTAAGGACACCAGAATTGTACTGCGTAGTCTAAATGTGGCCTTACTAATGCTAGATAAAGTTTTAGTATTACTTTAGATGATCTATTGCTCACGCTTCTCGGAATAAATCCTAGGACCCTATTTGCTTTATTCCTCGCATTAATGCACTGTTGCCTTGGTTTAAGGTCGTTACTAATCATAACTCCTAGATCTCTCTCGCATTCCGATTTGCTAATTTCTTTGTTATCTAAGCTGTATTTAGTATCTCCAATGGTCTTGCCTACGTTAAGTACTTTACATTTTTCAACGTTAAATTCCATTTGCCAAGTTTTAGACCATTTGGACAATGTATCGAGGTCTTTTTGTAAGTTATGGCAATCGTCAGTAGAGTTAATGATACGCCCTATTTTTGTATCGTCGGCAAATTTGCTGATGCTGCTATTGACTCCTAAGTCTAGATCATTTATATATATGATAAATAATAAGGGACCAAGTACTGAACCCTGTGGTACACCGCTAGTTACTAATCCCCAGTCCGACTTAGTTCCATTTATTAATACTCTCTGCTTTCGTCCTTTCAGCCAGGATTCTATCCATTTTAAGATATCGCCGTCTATACCGTGTGCTCGAACCTTTCTAACTAACCTTTCGTGTGGGACCCTATCAAAAGCTTTACTAAAGTCCAGATAAATAACATCGTAAGCTTTATCGCTATCTACTGCCTCATAGACCTCCGAGTAGAATGACAACAAATTTGTGAGGCAGGATCGTCCTTGCCTGAATCCGTGCTGACTTTCGTTTATAAGATTAAATTTTTCTAAGTGTTCTCTAATCTTATTTGCCAAAATTGACTCTAACATTTTTCCTACTATTGACGTTAGACTTATCGGACGATAATTCGACGCAGCTGATTTATCACCCTTTTTAAAGATGGGCACTACGTTTGCGGTTTTCCACGCCTCTGGAACTTCTCCTGAACTTAAAGAGTCATTAAATAACGTAAAAAGTGGCTGACATAATTCTTCTTTGGTTTCCTTTATAATTTTTGCATATATATCGTCCGGACCTGGCGATTTTTGAGGTTTTAACTTATTAATTTCTTTCAATACGTCCTCCTTACTAATGGTTATTTTACAAAGAATATTTTCCGTATTCTCATGGTAAATATTTGCTGCTTGAGGGACCAGGCTAAGATTTTCCTTGGTGAATACTGATATGAAATAATTATTTAGGATGGAGCACATTTCTTTATCTTCACTGGTAATGTCACCTGATTCTGTTCTGAGTGGTCCTATCCTATCTTTATTTTTCGTGCGGTACATTTGATAAAAACCCTTGGGGTTTTCTTTTGATTCACTGGCAACCTTAATTTCATAACTTCTCTTTGCTTTTCTTATCTCCCTCTTTACTTCTCTATTTAAAATTGTGTACCGGTTACGTAAGTGTTCCTCTCCACGTTTTATTTTTCTATATATTCCTTTCCTTTGGCCTATGAGAGATTTTAATCTGTTGTTTAACCATCTAGGTTCTGAATTATTAGTTCTAAACGGTTTTGAAGGAATATATCTATCTTGGCCTCCGTGTATTATATTTATTAACTCGTTATACTTCTCACTGGTCGATCGTCTGCTTGGTACTGGAGCTGAGTTAATTTCCGTCACGTGGACTACATTCCTATCTCCCACCTCCCCCCTCACAGACACCTGACGGACATCCCCAGGTGTTTCCTGCGCCTGATCTATGACCTGGGGTTCCCCTCTGACCTGACATTCCCTCAAATAGCTAATCTCCCTGTGGAATACCGTTCGAAAATAAGCTCTTAAGCCATCGAAATCTCCTAGACGAAAATTAGGAACGGTGGAGGTATTTTCAGTGGAACAGACATCTCAAATAAATTTGAACTTAATTTCTTCATGATCGCTATTACCAAGTCGTCCACCAACCTCTATATCGCTAATGATATTTTCTTTATTAGCTAAAACCAAATCTAGTATATTATTACCTCTGGTGGGCTCCCTGATATACTGATAAAGGAAATTATCCTGTGCTACCTCTAGAAATTCCTCTGACTCTGCATCTCCTGTCTGATTTCTCCAATCTATTCTTGACAGATTAAGGTCCCCTACAATTATTACTAAGCTGGACTGTGATGCTTTCCTAATTTCCTCCCAAAGGTATTTACTATCAGCTCTACTTAATTTAGGAGATCTGTAAATTGCTCCTAGGACTAATTTCTCCCTATTGTTACTAATTTCAACCCAGACACTTTCTGTGTCCCTATTTACTTTAATGTCTGCTTTATTGTAACAGTTTAATGAATCCTTTACATAAATAGCTACCCCTCCCCCCTTTCTTCCCTGACGGTTTGACACAAAAATATTATAGCCTTTTATCTGATATTCTGCTAAAAATTCTCGAGTGTCTGTATTCATCCAAGTTTCACTAATAACGGCAATGTCTATTTTCTCTGTACAAATTAAAGCCCTCAGTTCATCCATTTTATTACGTAAACTCCGGCTGTTTGTGTAGTACACTTTCAGATTATTACTAGTAGTTATGCCTCTACCCTGGCATTTGCTGTTATTTATTTTATTACTAACTGGGAAACTCTTTACTTTACTAATATAACAATTTTTTGTACTATCGCTTAGCGCCCTTCTATCATCGCTTGTTCTATCATCTATCATCGCCTGCTCAATTTGAGGTGCCTGAGTGGATGTATCTACACTATTGGTTGAACTTTTGTTCTTAATTTTGCAAGTATTGATGCATCTATCCAAACATGGTAATAATGATTTCCGAGTGTAGTTGCTGCATCTTCCTGTACACCTACTTCTCAGTCTCGAAAAAATCCCTCCAACTCCCTATCTGTCATTCCAGCTAAAACAGTAACTCCCTGCCTGCTAAGATGAGTCCCATCCCAATTATACAAGGCACTCCGTCCATAAAACCGGTCCCAGCTGTCTATGAAAGGTATTGCATTATCTTTGCAATACCTTTCAAGGCGGCAATTAAACCCTATTGCCCTGCTCAACCATTCCCTTCCAACCCGCCACCTTGGTAAAACACCAAGCACTACAGGGGTTCCTCCCCTCTCCCTAACCTTTTCTAACATCAACTTGTACCTTTTCCACAGTACCTCACTCTTACGGCTACTAATATCATTGCCTCCTACACTGAGGCACACAGTGGGTTTGTCACCACTTTCCTTTACGATATTTGAAATTTTTTCTACCACATTAGCCACCCTGGCCCCTGGAAGACACACATGTTTAGTGAGTGGAGTATACATGGCCCTGTTCAGATATCTCACCTGGGAGTCTCCAACAACAACAACATTTTTCTTACCTTTCTTGCTCTGATTATACTTACCTGTACTGGAAGTTCTCTCACCTTCCTTCTCCTCTACTTCCCTCTCTGCCTTCCCTTCACATTCGTCCCGTAGTGCGTCGAAGGCATTAGTGGTCTTAACTTCCGGTTGCTTCTTAAGAGTGAACTTCGTTGCACCCTTGTTAACTAGTGTCCAACCTTCAGCCTTTTTCTCTTTCTCCACGAACATCTCCTCCAACAATTCCCTCATTTGTGCCTTCTCTTGCCTGAGAATTTGTACCTCCCGCTTCAGTTCGAGAAGTTCCTCCTTTAATTCAAGGTAGTCCTTTTCAATACCTGCAGTGGGGACACAGCTCTCTGCCGAGGAAGCCATTACGCACTAGTTCACACAAGGTAGCACAGCACTATCACGGGTCACTACGGGTCACCACGGGTCACCACAACACACTAGCACAACACTTTCACGGATTACTAGCACAGCATTATCGCTGATCACTACAACACACTAACACAGATCACTAAAACACACTAGCACAACACTACCACAGGTCTCTAGCACGTCTGTACAGACTGACCCCACGAGAGCGACATGCGTGCACCAAGAGAATGGAAGTTTTGCAGAAGCTCCTCTACAACTCGTTCATAGTCTGGACTTCGGTGATTGCCCAGGAAAGTTGTGACAATAGACTTGAATGGAAGCCAGGCATTCCTCTCATTGCCCACCATGCTTTTGTCGAATTGAACGCCTTTCATGAACGCCTTGAGGACCATCAAAAATATCTGCTTCCAGTTTGGCATCGTTGAGACGTGGAAATTTCTGTTTTAGAAAAGTGAAAACGTATCTTTCTTTGTTGAGCGCTCTCACAAATTTCTTCATTTGTCCAAGTTTTATGTGTTGTGGTGGAAGCAAAATCTCCTGTGGGTTGACAAGAGGATGTGACAAAACATTGTATGAACCTGGTTCCGGTTAAGGTCTTGCTGGCCAGTCACAGACGTTCTATGAATCACGCCATATCTCCAGAATACATTACTTAAAAAATACTGTCAGAATAAAACATCACTTGATTGAGCAAAATGAATGAAATAAATTTATTATTACTTCACTACGCAACAATTTTTGCACTTTTCAAATAATTGACATCAGGCGTAGATTAAAAACTTGATCTGATTATAAAAAATGAGTCATGTGTTTGAATTCGGCATGCAAAGGTGATAAAAGTAAAGGCGGAAAATCCTCAACCTCAGAAATGACGCAGACCTGTGGGGTGGCTGTGGTGTGGGAATATCACGCATGTACAGAGGGAAGAGAGTAGGTGAGAGAACAGAGCCCTGTGGAACACCCGTTAAGGAGATTTCGTGTTCGTGATGACTCTCTGAAATATATTTGCTTGTTTACCAGACAGAAAGCAAGCTAAAGTTTGGTGTTGTTTTCCATGTTTATATTGTAAATTTTGGTGATAGGTTTGCGTCGTGGGAGGGCATCAAAGGCTTTACCAATGTGTGTGTGTGTGTGTGTGTGTGTGTGTGTGTGTGTGTGTCCGACTTCTGTGCATAGGCTTCTCAGCCTGCTCTCAAGGCCCAGTAGTCCTCCTACATACCATACACCTCTCTACATGTTGTGAGAGGTGTGCGATGGTTGGGTGTTTCAGAGCTGATGCCATCAGATGTTTGTTGCACGAGATTAGTTAGTAAGGTGTTTGTAGGGTGCAGTGCTCTTAATTCATGTTGTGAAGGAGTAAGGGAGACATGGGGAGTGACTTTGTTGAAAATGAAGCGTTCAGTTATTTTAGATGGTGTGATGAGTATTTATGGGTGTGTACGAGAAAGGGAGTGTTAGGTCATTGCTTGGTTTAAATATTGTGATGTAAACAGTTTTTTTTTTTTTTTTTTTTTTACAAAAAGAAGGAATAATGAATAACTAGCACTAAGCCATAATATGGCTGTACGATAGGCTACTGAGGCTGGCGTTGAAGTCTTGACGTGAAAGTGGTGTAAGGGAGAAAGGTTCATCGTCAAGGGGAAGTCCTTAAACTATTCCTGTCATGGAACCAAATGTCTAACCTGATAGGAGTAGAGGCAAAATAAAGGTCGGAGGAAACACAGAAATATCAAGAAGAGAGGTAGGACAGAGGAGAAGAGGACAGTAAGAAAAGAAAGAGAGGAAGCAAAAAGATCACTTTTAGTCGCCTCTAACGACAAGCAGGGATAATGGGGACGTAGTCTCCCCCCTTCTCCCCAGGGGGGTGGCAGCTCTTGGTTGTGCCCTCCCTAGCGAGGTGTCCGGCACGGGAGACCCTGTCAGGACGACTGGGGCACGTAAGCTCCCCCACCACGGCAAGGTGGCTGCCACGGGGGAGGTTTTTTTTTTTTTTTTTTTATACAAGTGAAATAAAGTAAGATAAAATACTGACACAAAGAACAGGAACAAATCCCATGTCAGAAAAACAAGTCCTCGGTATATATATATGGAAAATGAAGTAAAGTCCAATGTTGTTCAAAATCCACTGCATGGGTCTCACTTGGCGCCCCTTTTGGCCGCTGGGGTTGTATCGGCAAACCTGATCGTTTTGGTCACCGCGGGCGTTTGGCCGCCCAACTTGGCACTGTTTTTGGCCACAGGGGTCCCGCTGGCCACCCTAGTCCTCTTTATGCCTGCGTGTGTCATACTGTCAGTCTTTTTGGGCACAGGAGTCCCACTGGCATCCCTGGTCCTCTTTTTGGGTAGGTGGGTAACGTTGTCAGTGTTTTTGGCTACAGGGGTCCCAGTGGCCACCCTGCACCTCTTTTTGGCTACGGGAGTAACACTGTGGCCACTCCCCAGCCGGATCCTCTTCCTAAGCGGCCTGGAATATAAGTCCAATACGGCTATTAGCTCCGTCAGGGGCGGTCTGGCGTGCGGGTCTAATTTCAAAGCACAAGCCACCCACCGGTCAAGCCGAGGCATATTTTCCAACGAATTCTGGTCAATCAAAAGGGTGATTAAATGCCCTATACTATAAATGTCGGAGGCCGGCGTGCTGCACTGACCCGCCAAAAGCTCTGGTGCCATCCACGTATAACGTTTGCTATCGGCTGGGTCGAAGGGCTGATCAAACACCGGTCCGTATCCATCACTGCTTATTCCAAAGTCAATTAACGTTACTCTGGGGCTCCTTTCGATGATCTCACAGCATAGATTTTCCGGTTTGATGTCGTTATGATAAATATTCCCTTCTGAGAGGGTTAGAACAGTGGCTGCAAGCTGTTTTACAATCCTGAGAGCGGTATTTTTATCAACTTCGTCGTGTATGCTTGCATAATTAACCAAGTTGTGGCCAGCAAACTCAGTCACGATTTGTCTCGTCTTGCAGCAAACTCCAATTATTTTTTGCGTTCCAATCACTTCTTTAACTCGGGTCAAGAACATTACCTCATAAGCAATATTGTCTACATAATTCTTATTTTTGAAATCTTTCACGACCCACTTTCTCTTCTCCCCCTCAACCAGCCTGCACGACCCATGTCCACCCCGACCGAGAAATGTTACTTTACTGTTCCTAAAAATACGTCTTAATTCTTTTGCCGAAAACAGTTTGATACCATATCGTGATAGGTACTTTTTTGCCTCACGGTATGGCAGTGGAGAGCGCATTTTAAAAGGTATTTATAAAATACAAAATCAGTGCACAATGTAAACTAGTAATCCAGGTACTATATGGTAATATGAAATACAAAGCGTTAAGGTTACTTATGACGAGCGGTTCAAACTTATGTAACCAACTAAGAGAGCAGACTATCTTTATGTCTGATCCTAATGCCGACGAGGAACTAACTGAACAATGGTACTGAGACTTGCCCTTTTATAGGGCCAGCTTGCTTCCCATTTTCTCATTTTCTCGAGATGTTTGATTTCTTCCGAATTATTCCTGCCGGTCGTGTTTTAGGTAGGATTGGAGGTTTCGTAGCATCTCCTTTGCGATGTATTTTCCCTCTTCCACCACGCAACCGTCTTTAACGTTATTAATGCAAACTGTGTGGCTAGTAAAATGGCTTAAATAATGTACAAGAGAATGCGAAGGTGTAACAGTGAAAATAAATCGTAATGAAAGCCTAATGTGCATAACCCTCCACCAAGATCAAACCTTAATGGGGTAAATTGTAATAACAAGCAATTAAAAAAACATAATTTTGACCGACTACTAACTTTTTATATCTTTCCAATAAAAATAGGTAAGCATGGAGAACATTTTTTTTGTCCGCCGAATCGAGCAGCAGGCGAACACATATGACATATCTTGAAAGCGAAAGACTGGAAAACATAATCGTAAAAACAATTCCCAGTAAGAAGAAACTACCATCAAATGTCCTCAGACTGATATCCCTTACGAATGTGTCATACAAGGTCTTCATACCATTGCTAAGAGAGGAAATAGATCACATAAAAAATAGAGCTGCAAAAGAAACCCAGGCAGTATTTACCCAAGGAGAAAGGATCGAAGATAATCTGTTCGTGGTACAGTACTGTATTGAATACAGCTTTAAAAAGAAAAAATTACTGTAGTGATCACAGCTATTGATTTCTCAAAGACATTTGACTCCATCCTAAAACAGAAATTAATCAGTGCAATGATGGAAAGTACATTCGCCAATAATGACTCCACTGCGAACATGTGTGTTGGTGACAACCATGACACAGAGCGACAGCATAATGGAGGAGATAGCCATAAGAAGTGGCATTAGACAAGGCTGCACAGGCTCAACAGTACTCTTCAGACTAATAACATACTTGGTGCTCAATGAGTTACAAATGAAGGGAACAGGATTCATGAACGATTTATTCAAAACAAATGCAGTTTTCTTCGCCGTTGATGGGCTTCTACTCTCAACCTCAGTCAGAGAAGCCGAGAAGAACCTCATTCTGACTTGCCGTAAGTGCTTGGAATAAATTAAAAAGCATCTACTTGCCCAAATGCCAGGGGGTTATCTCAGCAGGGGCGTCATTTAGGGGGGGGGGCAGCGAGGGGAGCTCGCCCCCCCTAAGCTTTCTGAGGGGGCCTCCAAATCAACTACAGTTAATGAAAAAAATATAAGGTTTACACCGTGAAATAAAAAATTATTTGTGTTTAGCCTCAATACCTTTTGAGTGAAATATATCGCGCGCGTGTGCGTGCGTGTGTGCGTGCGTGTGTGTGTGTGTGTGTGTGTGTGTGTGTGTGTGTGTGTGTGTGTGTGTAAGTCACAATAATTTACTAGGTATATTAAAGGATGTCAATGTAAATATGTTCCTAACCTGCTGTTCGGTTAACTTCAGGATCGAGCTACCTTTTTTTATTGTATTCTGGCTGTCATTAATATCTTTTATTCACCTTAGGAAGTATGTACCTGAAGGTAGGAGTCATAAGAGTTTATTTAGATCAGTGGTTCCCAAAGTGGGCGTTGCTTTACTGGTTGAATAAATTGAAGCTCTACAGGCATCATCATCCTATTTAGTGGAAACTTATATAGATAGATAGATAGATAGTTAGATAGATAGATATTCAGCCAGTAAAGCAACTAACAATACTGACTTAGCCACTACATCATCCCCTAGTCAAGACTCAGATTTTATTTCTGTTGTTGAAGCAGAAGTCACATTAGCACATACTGTTGCACTAACCCAAGATCAAAAAGATACAAAATACAGTCCATCCACATCACAAACTCCAGCGGCTCATGCAGTTGATATATCTAAGTCCCCCTATGACAAACCCATTCAACCAAAATTGCCAAGCTACCCAAGCGATCAGAATAATAGGAAATTTAGAAGTCCCTATATTGATATATTTTTTTGGTTAGAATACTCGGTCTCACAAGGTGCGTGTTACTGCTCTCCATGTAGGCACTTTGCTGGAGCATCCGTTCGTAAGGAGGAAGGATTAAGTAGGACACTGTTTATTGATGTTGGAACAAGGAAATGGAAAGAAACCAGTACCCTTCTCAAACAATATCAGGCAAGTGAAAGACACATTAATAGTATGATCGCTTGGTCTAATGTCAAGGATATTCAGTCAAGGTCCACTCAGTCAGTAGCATCTTCTATATCTTCAGCTAGGCTACAGGAAATTGAGGACAACAGAGAACATGAAAAGTTACTTTTAAAAGTCACTGCATTACTAGGAAGGGAAAGCCTGTCTTTTCGTGAACATAATGATGGTGGTGATACATTAAATTCAGGAAATTTTGTAGAAATTCTTCATCTAATTGCTGACTCAAATCCCTCTCTAAAACAAAAGTTAGATCGACCGGAATGAGTTGATATCAATTACTGGAAGACTTATCAAGGACACAATTTGTGCTGAAGCACAAGCCAAGTACTTTTCAGTTATGGTTGATGAAAGGAAAGACTTGTCAAAAAAGGAACAGATAGCTCTTCTTGTGCGGTACTTTAGTGAGGGTATTGTGAGGGAACGTGTCATTGGAACCCATCACATGGAAAAGGTTGATGCTGCAAGTTTAGCTGATTTTATATATAAGGAGATTGAACAGTCTGGTTTAAATTGGTATAAGTGTGTGACTCATTGTTATGATGGTGCTAGTGTAATGAGTGGATGCTTTAGTGGGATTCAAGCAAGACTGCGGGATAAAATTCCCCAAGCAGTATACATACATTGCCCTGCACACAGGCTGAATTTAGTACTGGGCGACTGCATAAAGAATACCAGTGGCGTCTCTTCATGTTTTTCAATTATTAACACACTTTACACATTTATTACACAGTAACAAAAGGAACCAGCTTTTCACAGAGGCACAGAAAGCAGAAGATCTTCAGGTTTTGACACTAGAAAGACCTACTGTAACTAGATAGATGGTCATACTATTATAGGTCAATATCAAAGGTTAAGCTTCGCTATGGAAGTTTGCTATCAGTGCTTCACACAGTTTCAGAGGGTTCTGTTTCAGAAGCTGCAGCAGAAACAAATGGACTGTACAAAAAGTTAGTCTTTCAGGTTCATGATGGATCTACATCTACTAAACAAGTACTTAGAGTTACTAATAGTTTGTCAGATCAGCTTCAAGCAGAGGAAGCCTTACTATCTGAAGCTTGCTCTCTCATACAGTCAACTATTAAGGGATTGCAGGTCATGAGAAAGGACGAGGCTTTCTCTGGTATTTTTCAGGGACGTCATTTCAATTTTCCTTGGAGGGGACATAGGCTATTTAGGAGGCCCCCATACTCCCACCTCCCCTGGGTGGGATGGCGAGCGAACATTTTGAAGCCACATGCAAAGCTGTATTTAGAGAATTAAAGCAGTAAACAAATATATATACTTTATATAATTATTTGTTAAACCAATTACTTCTTGAAAGACACGCTAATGGATATTCTGGCATTGGCAGTATTTTTGTGTGAAGTTGAACATGTAATTTAAAGTGCATGGTATAATACATATCACTGCATTATATGCTAATGACCTTGGATAACAGACCAAACAGCAATTAAAATATTTGTATTGGTGAAAGCTTAAACTGACTTCATTCTTACAGCCTAATGAAAAGATAATTACTATAAAATTGAGAATGAAAAGACGTAAACTTGTAATTGAATTAGCTTACTAGCCCCCAAAATACCATGAACCATATAAAGCAATGTGAAAAAGTAGGTTCTACACTAAGAGGTGGGAGAAATAAAATGATGGTTTTAAATTTGGAAGAGGCTCACGTAAGAAGAGTATATTAATTTAAGAATTCATTAGAGGAAATTGGAAATTAAACTACGTATATTTATTGTACTGAAAAATGAATAAACTATTGCAACAGTGGATATCTCCGTGATCTCTGCTTTGCAAAGTTATCAACCAGGGTGTTAAAGTTAAGATTTTTAACAAGTTCCTTTTCTGCGGCCATAAGTAGCAAGTCACTTAAGCGATCATTTCTCACTGAGATTCTTAGATATGTCTTGACTAAGCTAAGTACTGAAAAAAAGTCGTTCATTGCCTGCAGTAATTACTGGAAGGATGAAATGAATTTTGATAATTTTCACTATTTCTGAATACGCACAATCTAATGGTTTAAGTTCATATAATTAAAACAAATTCTTTGACTTGTCACTCTTACTTAAAAAATGTCTTTTTGCAACAGATATTTGGGAAACTAGAAGAATTTCATCAATGTATATATCTTTGTAAGACTGTACTATAATACAAAAGTTCTCATGTCCTAGAAAGTCTCTGGAACTGTAATCAAGTGCATTCTTTGCTTTTGTTAGGGGCATGTTTTGTGTGAAGCGAATATCAAGCTGTGAGAGAAATCTATCTATCAAAATAGGTTCTTTTGATTTCAGTCTTTGGAGTAATAGAAGTATTCACCTCATTTCTCCCTAGAGCTGAATCATTTAAGAAGCTCCTAAGTCCTGATGTTACCTTTTGAATTTTCTTAGGCCTAGGTCTGCCTAACTGATTTGAATTTTCCAAGTTGATATCTACCTCATATGTTGAAGCAAAATCTTTAGCTTTGTCAAAAATACCAGAGAAAGCCTCGTCCTTTCTCAAGACCTGCAATCCCTTAATGGTTGACTGTATGAGAGAGCAAGCTTCAGATAGTAAGGCTTCCTCTGCTTGAAGCTGATCTGACAAACTATTGGTAACTCTAAGTACTTGTTTAGTAGATGTAGATCCATCACGAACCTGAAAGACTAACTTTTTGTACAGTCCATTTGCTTCTGCTGCAGCTTCTGAAACAGAACCCTCTGAAACTGTGTGAAGCACTGATAGCAAACTTCCATAGCGAAGCTTAACCTTTGATATTGACCTATAATAGTAAGACCATCTATCTAGTTACAGTAGGTCTTTCTAGTGTCAAAACCTGAAGATCTTCTGCTTTCTGTGCCTCTGTGAAAAGCTGGCTCCTTTTGTTACTGTTTAATAAATGTGTAAAGTGTGTTAATAATTGAAAAACATAAAGAGACGCCACTGGTATTCTTTATGCAGTCGCCCAGTACTAAATTCAGCCTGTGTGCAGGGCAATGTATGTTGTATACTGCTTGGAGAATTTTATCCCGTAGTCTTACTTGAATCCCGCTAGAGCATCCACTCATTACACTAGCACCATCATAACACTGAGACACACTATCTATCTATCTGTCTATAGCCCGACGCCCTAATCCCGCAAAGGGTGGCCGCAGACAAAACGCCTCCAAGTCGCTCTGTCACCCACCATTTGACTAACCTCCCCCCAACTCACCCCCCCCTCCCTCACATACCTCTCAACTCCATCCCTCCACCTCATCCTCGGTCTACCCCTCCCTCTCCCTCCCTCCACTCACCTACATACACCCTCTTAGTCAGTCTTTCACTCTCCATTCTCTCCACATGTCCAAACCACCTCAGTGTATTTCTCCTAATCTTCTCAACCACATCCACATCCACCCCACAACGTTCCTTCACTTCTTCATTCGTCAACCTGTCCCTCCATGTCACTCCACGTGCTCCTTTCAAGTAACTCATTTCCAATGCTCTCACTCTTGACTTGTTCCCCTCTTGCAAGGTCCACGCCTCGCTTCCATACGTCAGGGTAAGGATCACAATACTATCATGCAGTGACTTCTTAACTTCCATACTCACCTCCCTATTTCTCATCACTGCTTTCAGTGAACCAACAACCTTCCTTCCCTGATGTACCCTTTCACGCACTTCATCACCCAAAGTTCCATCCTTACTCATCACACTACCCAAGTACTTGAATGCACTCACATTCTCCATATCCTCACCATCCAACCTCACTGTACACTCTGTGACTTCATTCCTCTCAAACACCATAACTTTACTTTTGTTTACATTAACTTTCAGATTCGTCCTCCTACACACTGTCCCAAATTCATTCACCAAACCTTGTAACTCCCATTCATCTTCACTAAACAATACTGTATCATCAAACTGCAGCACCGGAGTCTTCCAAATCTCACCCTCATTCATTAGAGCCACCCTCACATCCACTGACCTACCTTGCACCTCCTTCACAACCCCATCCATGTATATATTAAACAGCCATGGAGACATCACACAACCCTGTTTCAGTCCCACATTGAGATCAAAGAACTCACTCAGCTCACCATCCACTCGCACCGTAGCCCTAGCTCCCTCGTACATACTCTTCACAGCAACAATTTCCCCTCCAGTCCATATATTCTTAATACCTTCCACATACCTTGTCTATCTATTCTGTCATAAGCTTTCTCCAAGTCTGAAGGCAGCATACACTTTCCTTCCCTTCTATATATACTTCACTAAACATCTTAGAACAAATATCTGATCTACACACCCTTTTCCCTTCCTAAATCCCCCTTGTTCTTCTCCAACTAGCTCCTCTGTCATATGCCTAACCCTATCAATGAGTTTTCTACCATATATTTTACCAGTCACACTAAGAAGGCAAATACCCCTATGGTTACCACATACTTCTCTCTCCCCTTTTCCTTTGTATAAAGGAACAATTATACCTGATTTCCAGTCCTCTGGAACTCTTCCCTCTTCCCAAGCCAATCTACACAACTTCCATATCCACTCCACAACAATCTCACCCCCATACCTAAGCATTTCACCACACACTCCATCAATTCCTGGGGCCTTTCCCAACTTGATCTTCCTCATCGCTTCCACTACTTCCGCCCTACTGATCTCTTCCTCCCTCCTCTCATCTCTTCTTCTCCCAGCCATTCCCCAACCACTTATACTCGCACTGCTCTCACTCTCTACATTCAACAAATCCTCAAAGTGCTCCTTCCATCTCCTCAATTTCTCTCTCTTCTCCACCAACAATCTATTATTCCTATCTTTCACTCCCTTACTATTTCCCCTTTCACACTGCCTTACTTTCTTTACCTCCTTCCAAAACAATTTCTTACTCTCCCTCCATTTCACACTCAGATTCCTCCCAAACTCTTCATCCACTTTCTTCTTACTCTCCTTCACCAGTCTCAACCTCCCTTCTCCTGCTCGCATATACCTCTCTCTTCTTTCTCTTATCTTCTCCCCTTCCTCTACTCGCTAACCATTCACTATATGCCTTCTTCTTTTGTTCCACAGCTCGTTTCACCTCATCATTCCACCATGCTGTCCCTTGCACACCCTTGCATCTCCTCCTCACTCCACAAACCGCCTCACATGCTGCGCCTATCTCTTCCGTGAATATCTTACATACACACACTTATACCAATTTAAACCAGATTGTTCAATCTCCTTATATATAAAATCAGCTAAACTTGCAACATCAACCTTTTCCATGTGATAGGTTCCAGTGACACGTTCCCTCACAATACCCTCACTAAAGTACCGCACAAGAAGAGCTATCTGTTCCTTTTTTGACAAGTCTTTCCTTTCATCAACCATAACTGAAAAGTACTTGGCTTGTGCTTCAGCACAAATTGTGTCCTTGATATGTCTTCCAGTAATTGATATCAACTCATTCCGGTTGATCTAACTTTTGTTTTAGAGAGGGATTTGAGTCAGCAATTAGATGAAGAATTTCTACAAAATTTCCTGAATTTAATGTATCACCACCATCATTATGTTCACGAAAAGACAGGCTTTCCCTTCCCAGTAATGCAGTGACTTTTAAAAGTAACTTTACATGTTCCCTGTTGTCCTCAATTTCCTGTAGCCTAGCTGAAGATATAGAAGATGCTACTGACTGAGTGGACCTTGACTGAATATCCTTGACATTAGACCAAGCGATCATACTATTAATGTGTCTTTCACTTGCCTGATATTGTTTGAGAAGGGTACTGGTTTCTTTCCATTTCCTTGTTCCAACATCAATAAACAGTGTCCTACTTAATCCTTCCTCCTTACGAACAGATGCTCCAGCAAAGTGCCTACATGGAGAGCAGTAACACGCACCTTGTGAGACCGAGTATTCTAACCAAAAAAATATATCAATATAGGGACTTCTAAATTTCCTATTATTCTGATCGCTTGGGTAGCTTGGCAATTTTGGTTGACTGGGTTTGTCATAGGGGGACTTAGATATATCAACTGCATGAGCCGCTGGAGTTTGTGATGTGGATGGACTGTATTTTGTATCTTTTTGATCTTGGGTTAGTGCAACAGTATGTGCTAATGTGACTTCTGCTTCAACAACAGAAATAAAATCTGAGTCTTGACTAGGGGATGATGTAGTGGCTAAGTCAGTATTGTTAGTTGCTTTACTGGCTGAATATCTATCTATCTAACTATCTATCTATCTATCTATATAAGTTTCCACTAAATAGGATGATGATGCCTGTAGAGCTTCAATTTATTCAACCAGTAAAGCAACGCCCACTTTGGGAACCACTGATCTAAATAAACTCTTATGACTCCTACCTTCAGGTACATACTTCCTAAGGTGAATAAAAGATATTAATGACAGCCAGAATACAATAAAAAAAGGTAGCTCGATCCTGAAGTTAACCGAACAGCAGGCTAGGAACATATTTACATTGACATCCTTTAATATACCTAGTAAATTATTGTGACTTACACACACACACACACACACACACACACACACACACGCACGCACGCACACGCGCGCGATATATTTCACTCAAAAGGTATTGAGGCTAAACACAAATTAGTTTTTATTTCACGGTGTAAACCTTATATTTTTTTCATTAACTGTAGTTGATTTGGAGGCCCCCTTAGAGAGCTTGGGGGGGGGGCTAGCGCCCCTCGCTGCCCCCTCTAAATGACGCCCCTGTTCATATGTCTGCTGGCAGTACTAAGATACAAGGTGCATGGTTACCATTGTCCATGGAAGTGGTATGGACCCTAAAAATCTGGTAACTGATTTTGTACAGCATTACTAAACGGGATACGCAAACAAATTTATAGAAAGTCCGGACTGAAACTACTACACATACAGTACACATTTGTTTTACACAGCTAAATTCTATTCCCTTATGTTGGCTTGACTCATTAGCCTTGGGTGGCACCTGGCCATCGAGAAGGAAAACCGAATTCATACCCAAGGTCCCAGGAAAGGTCTGGCAGCGGTAACATATAACCGTTAATTAAAACACCTGCCTACATAAACAACTTGCTAGTGGTACATCAGTGGTAACAGAACTAACAACATTAAATATTACTGTTAACTGATATCAACAGCTGAAAGAAGACTCATACACATATGCAGTAATAGTTATTTTAGTCCCAGTTTCACTGAACATGAATATTCTATGGGCTACAGACAGAAGATGCCCCCTCCTGCAGTCATTCATCCTACTTTTGAGGGATAGAAAGGCTGCTGAGGAATTTTTGAATAAGCAGGCCGTGGAGGCATCTAGGTGTATCAATGCCACCACATGACATTGTCTCTCTCCAGCACCATACAAGCAAGAAACATATTATTTGTGATTCTGTTCAGCTTAAGGAGAACTCGCTTGAAAAACTCTACTTCATTACCAAGATTTATTTTTTTCCCTTGAACAGTGCTATCATTTTGCAAAAATCCTGCAGTGCATAAAAGGGCCACACAGAAAAACATGCCATTTTACTAAGTGAACTTTATAATTTTATTTTTGCCATCGCCTGGCAACTTCTACAACTATGAAACTCTTGTAAAAGGAGTTATATACTGTGATTACACAAACTCGTTCAATATGAGACGACATTCATCAGATAAAAATAGAAAAAAAAATCATCTGGAAGAAGCAAGAACTGCAAATGTCACAAGCTACCATCATACTGAAGGAATGCCACTGAAGAATGATGTCTTCACATGGTGGCACTGATTAAACTGAGAACCTTCTCTACCCAGTTAGGCAGATATCCCTCAGTTTCCTTTTTATCTTCTGAAAGGAGGACAGCAGATGCAGAATGGGAGAAACTTCACTCTCTGGTCCTCTAAGTTAACATTTCAGACGAGCCTGGTGTTGCAGCTACTACTGGACTTCTATTTTTGGAGGAGTTAATAGGAGATATTTAGATACATCCCACCAACCACATGGAAAGGCATGGCTGGGCCAGCAAGTACAAGTCATATCGCATTGTTCGTATCATTTGTAAAGACTACAACATGCTTGCATGTGTCGGCCTTGATCACCTAATGGCAGCTCTCCACACTGTTTCATCTCTTGCAGGCTCCTTATTCAGTCCCTTATCCCTGAGGTCACACTGCGACCTCATCCTAGGTCTTTTTGATGTGCCTCTTGCACCTCTACCCACAACATTCATACTTCTCATCTTCTGCATCCAGTTGTCATCCTCCATCCTCTCAACATGCCCAAACCATCTCAATCTACCTATTCTTATCACAACATCAATTCACTCGTCCCATCCTTTGTCTCAGCTTTTAAATCGTAATCCTAGCCCCCCCCCCCAATGACTTGCATTCAAGGACGCACCACACGGCCATCTAATCATTGTTGTTTTGTACATGCGTGGTCATAAATAATCACCTATCCTTCTTTACCCCGTGCCTCAGGCTGGCTCCTTTATCAGTGGAAGTCACAGTGGAGTAAGAGGGACTGAGGGGGAGGGGCCAGAGAGAGAAGGAAAGATGGGTAGGGGGCCGAGCGATGGTAGGGGAGGGAGAATGAGATGCAAAGTGATGGTCACATAATTTTTCTATTTTCTTTCATTCAGAGCATGATATACAAGAACTAATATTCGGCAGATAATGCTGCATTACACCTTGTATAGTGGCGTCAGATAACAAGCATTAGAGTGGTGATATCGAGAGCTGGCTCGTGAGAGAAATATACTGACGTGACAGATCAAACATTAGTGCAAAGCCAGATATTTGTGTTTATCCTTGTATTTTGACTTCGGATGCATAATGGAATCTGGATGGCTTTGACTTCCGTAAAGTTTGTGTAAGAAACGTCCTCTACCCTTACATGTAATTTTTTGTGGGGAACTAAATATCATATGCAACCTTTGACACGGCTATGTCCACAGTAAATATGATCATCCTCTCGGTATACACTCCCCTATGCAGTCACCATCACGTCAGCTATTTTATAGAATCTATATATGAAAAAGCTATGTAAAAGATTGTGTCTAAAAGGTAAATATATCTGATACCTGTGCACATGGGTGGATATAATAACGATATCTCTCATAATCTGTTGCTTTGACTCCATGCCAGTAAGGGTTTGAATGGCCGTCCTACAACCTCAATACCCTCTCATAACCTCGGATTGATATTTTCCTTCGACATAAAAGCAGCTAGTTAAAAATTGGTGGACAAGGCAATAGTATGTTGTGCTGGAAACTTCTGGCTCTGCACTAATATTTGAGATACCACATCAATATATTTCTTTCATGAGCCAGCCCTTTATATTTCCACCTATTTAGAGCATATCTGAGGCGCTACACAAGGTGTAATGCAACATTATCTACCGAATATCAGCTCCTATATATCATGCTCTGAATGAAAAAAATAGACAAATAACGTGATCGCCACTTCGCATTTCATTCTTCCCCCCCTACTTACCCTCCCTCACCCCACCCCAGCACCATCACTCATCCTCCCACCCACCCCTTCTCTCTCTGGCCCCTCCCTCTCAACCCCTCTTACTCCACTGTGACTTCCCGCGCACAAAGGAACCAGCCTGCTCCAGCGTACACCCTTCACCTTTGTCTATCAACTTGTACCTTTCCTTCTTCCTGGAAGTTTGCTCTTATTCAGCCTGTCCCAAAGAAGGATGACCATTCCCAACCCTCTGGCTATCGCCTAATTGCTTTAACATCCTGTGTCTCAAAAGTTTTCGAGTCTATCCTTAACAAAAATTTAAAAGCATCTTTCCTATCACAACCTTCTTTCTGATCGTCAGTATGGGTTCCGTCAGGGACGTTCCACTGGCGATCTTCTTACCTACCTCTCAGACTCCTGGTCATCCTCCTTTCGGGACTTTGCGAAAGTTTTGCCATTGCACTTGACGTCTCAAAGGCTTTCAAGTGAGTCTGGCATACATCTTTAATTTTCAAACTGCCCTCTTACAGTTTCCATCCTTCTAAGCCTTCATTAATGGCTTCCTTTCTGGTCGTACTATACCTGCTGTTGTAGACGACCACCGTTCTTTTCCTAGATCTATCAATAGTGGTGTTCCTCAGGGCTCTGTCCTATCACCAACTCTCTTCCTGTTATTCATCAACGACCTTCTAAGCTGTACATCTAATCCTATCCACTCATACGCTGATGATTTCACCCTTCACCTTTCCATTCGGTTCCCGCAACATCCATCTCAGCAGTTACTTCACCAAACAAGGGATGAGGCTATGGTACACCTAATGTCTGACTTAGATCGTAACTCTGACTGGGGTAAAAGTAATCTTGTTGTTTTTAATGCATCAAAGACTCAGTTCTTACACCTAGCAACCCAATATCTTCCACAGGAGTACCCATCAATGTTTAATAATATACAGCTCAATCCTGAATCATCCTTAAACATGCTTGGGGTTTCATTCTTTCAGGCTCTACCTTGGAAAGGTTATATTACATCCCTTGTGAAATCTACTTCCATGAGATTAGATGTACTAAGCCGACTCCGTACCGTACCTTCTTTACCCCTACACAGTTGTTGACTTTATACACGGGTTTTATTCACCCCTGTGTAAAGTACAACTCCTGTGTGTGGGAAGGCTCTCCACATACAGCTCTTCTCAACAGGGTGAAGTCAAAGGCTTCTCGTCTCATTAACTCTCCTCCTCTTACTGGCTTCCTTCAACCTCTGCCTCTTTGCTGCACTGTTGCATCTTTTTCTCTTTTCTTTCGCTACTTGAATGGTCACTGCCCCTCTGAACAGTCTGCTTGCATCCCTCCAAATCTGACAGGCACACAGCACCCATCTAGTAACAAACTCACAGCCCTTTTCTGTCCAACTTTCTAATGCAAGAGTTAACCGTTACCTCCAAGGGGAGGTGGAGAGATGGCCTGGGGATGGGGGGGAGTTCCCCTCACCCAGGGAGGGCGCCGGATGATATCTCCCACCACCTGACCTCTTAGTTCCCGTTGGCCAGGTCCCATATGTCATAAAGGAGGAGGTGCTACCTACCACCAGTTTTCGGTAGCCTCTGTAAGCCTACCACTTACAGCCATAGGACTTTATGAGACATTTTCCGTAGCTGTCATTTGACAGCCATAGGTTTGGGGTTAATTGTAGTCTCTGTTAGTTGAGTGGAATTCCAAAACAATCCAACCTACCCTAAACTTACCCAATCTAACTTTGACGAGAATATGATGATGGACAGAGCTAGTAAACACCAACAATCTCTTCAGCTTTAAATTTTTGTGAAGGTTTTTTTGCTGTTTTGACACTTCAGTGAGCGTCATTATTTTTTATTTATAAACTGTTATTCATTATTCGTGCTGAGCTCTGACTTTTCTTTTTCTCAATATCCACAGCCTGTATAAAAGTTCTTTATTTTCCGGTAGTTTTTCCCTCCCTATGATGTCAACCTTGTCTTCAATGTACGGCTGCTGATGTTCTGATTCCTTTCTTACTTCTTGTAGTCCTTTACACCATAGTAAGAAGTGTTCCATGTTCTCTTTTTCTCCGCAGAGTACACAAGCAATATCAAGGTAAAAAGAATAGGAGGTAGTTTCACACCGGAGGGGCGAGGAGCAAAAACGTGTCTCAGTCTGCACATGATGTTACAGATAATCCAGACTGAGGGTCTCAGCCTGGTAATATAACCAGTCACTCACGTACCTGACCTGTGATATAAGCTCCCCAGCCAACATGGATTACTTTCATTTGCATCCTAAACTGCATGCAGAGCAATGAAAAGGTTATGCTATCTTTCAGAGATATTATAAAATATGTCTTCAAGAAGAACTATCGGTTTTTAGAGAATATAGTCATGTCGTAGACAGGGTCATACAGACACAGATCCGACGTCACAGGTGCCTGTAAGCCAGATGATTATGAGAAAAAACTGAAAATATTGACAGAGATCACTGGTTCAGAGCATAGCAACACCAAATACATACCAAATGATCGGGAAATCGCCAGTTTACATTGGTATACCATTACATTCTATCTCTTATTTTCCTAGACGTCACAGCCTCTGTGTGAGCCGGGGGCAGTGAACCTACCTCTCATATTCTCTTTATCTTGAGAAATATCTTCATTTTCGTGTCTTTTTTTTTTTTTTTTTGGTTCTTTAGTTGTAATGTGTTGGTTCTTGCTTTGTACAAAATGATGGATGCTGGTCTGTTACCATATACTAGATCTTCCTCTGTTTCTTCCTTCCTTGGTACCATGTCAAGCTTGACTTGGACTCCAGCTTCTAATGCCATATTGCATTATCCCACTGTCGTGTTTTTTCTATCATTTTTTTTTTCCTAATCTCACGGTATCTCCTTAGTTTTAATTCTTCCATATACTTGTTGGCTGTTCTCATCCATTTATTCATGTAATCTTCCTTCATTTCTCTTAGTTTGGATTGTATGAGTTGGTTACTTCCTTCTTCAGTGTTTCTGAACTGTTCCTTATTTTCCATTATCCTGGTTTTCATTAATGAAGACCCAACTTCTCCTCACACAGTTCAATTTGATGTATATTTCGGAGCTCCTAGTGTTTGTCTGTATCATTCTCTATTTGTTGTAGCTTATTGATTTCTGTTTCAATCAGGATCATTCTATTTGTGTCATACAGTATAGAAGCTAGTGCCAGATTTTTCCAGAAGGTTTTGCCAATCATTACCTTATTAGAGCTTTTTGTTATGACTGCATAAGTTGTTTTGGCTAGCTTCTGGGCTTTATTAATCATTACTTGTTTGGGGGCTCTAAAGTTGTTTCATTTGTTTTCTGATGTTATTCCAAGGTATTTTATTTGATCTGTTACCTTTATACCTTTTATTTCTGTTGGTTGATCCTTCATGCTGTAAATTAAGACATTGTTCTTTTCTCTGTTGATATCTAGACCACATTTCTTGCTCACTTCAATTAGTATTCTCAGCCAATATATTACCACTATGCCGGGAATCAAACCTGGGACTCTCAGGTGAGAACCAGGCAGCATACTACTACACCAGGACCAGATATAAGTTATGTAACATTGTCACAATCTTGTAACCAATGTCCCTCCGTCCCCACTATGGGCCTCAAGTGGCAGAGATAACCCCCTGGCACTTGGGCAAGTGGATGCTTTTAATCTATTCCAAGCACTTACGGCAGGTCAGAATGAGGTTCTTCTCGGCTTCTCTGACTGATAGAAGCCCATCAACGGCAAAGAAAAGTGCCTTTGTTTTCAATAAATTGTTCATGAATCCTGTTCCATTCACTTGTAACTCTTTAACCCTAGAATGCTTACGTTATTATCCTCACAGTACTGCTTTCGCCGGGATAATTTTACCCAATTTTGGAAAATTAATAAAAAATACTTAGACAAAATTCTTATAAAATTTGACAATGCAGATATCAAAAGTAACTCATATACTTCCTTCTTACATAGTAATAACCATCAAGGTAAGAAAATAAATTTTACCTGAATTTATTTAGGAGGTACTAAAAAAAATGCTTTATTTTTATAACATGAACATTAAAATAAAAAACACTAACTATGGGCTCAATTGTCACTGGGCTTGGTGGCCCCCTCCTTGGGATGTTGAAGCTTAAGACTAGGTAGGTGGCTCCCCTCACATATCACCCTGGCCTGAAATGGGGGAAACGAAAAAAGGGGCAATGTCGGGTAAAAAACACTTTAAACCCAAATATCATGGTGATAAATGAGAGATGAAACCACCCCACTACCTATGTAGGTAGGGGGTAGGGTGGATTGAAGGTATAGGGAAGGACAGCTCCAAGCTCTTATCAAAACAAAATAGCAAATAAATAAATCGCCGAACAGGGAAATTTACCCAACGTGAGAATTCTAGGGTTAAGCACCAAGTGTGTTATTAGTTTGAAGAGTACTGTTGAGCCAACGCAGCCTTGTCTAATGCCACTTGTTATAACTGTCTTCCATTATGCTGTCGCTCTGTAAGTGTCATGGTTGTCACCAACACAGATGTTCGCAATGGAGTCTATTATTGACGAGTGTACTTTCCATCATTGCACTGATTAATTTCCCTCTTTGGATGGAGTCTAATGCCTTTGAGAAATCAATAGCTGTGATCACTACAGTAATTTTTGCTTTTTAAAGCTGTATTCAATACAGTGCTGTAGCACGAACAGGTTATCCTAGATCCTTTCTCCCTAGGTAAATACTGCCTGGGTTTCTTTTGCAGCTCTATTTTTTATTATGTGATCTTCTATTTCCTCTCTTAGCAATGGCATGAAGACCCTGTATGACACATTCGTTAGGAATATCACTCTGAGGTCCATTGCTGTTGGTTTCTCCTTTTTGGGAATTATTTTTACGATTATGTTTTCCAATCTTTCGGTTTCAAGATATGTCATATGTGTTCGCCTGCTGCTCGATTCGGCGGACAAAAAAAAAATGTTCTCCATACTTACCTATTTTTACTGGAAAGATAAATAAAAATTAAGTAGTCGGTCAAAACCTTTTTTTTTTTTTTTTCTGGATGTTACAATTTACCCCATTAAGGTTTGATCTTGGTGGAGGGTTATGCACATTAGGCTTTCATTACGATTTATTTTGACTGTTACACCTTCGCATTCTCTTGTACATTATTTAAGCCATTTTACTAGCCACACGGTTTGCATTAATAACGTTAAAGACGGTTGCGTGGTGGAAGAGGGAAAATACATCGCAAAGGAGATGCTACGAAACCTCCAATCCTACCTAAACCACGACCGGCAGGAATAATTCGGAAGAAATCAAACATCTCGAGAAAATGAGAAAATGGGAAGCAAGCTGGCCCTATAAAAGGGCAAGTCTCAGTACCATTGTTCAGTTAGTTCCTCGTCGGCATTAGGATCAGACATAAAGATAGTCTGCTCTCTTAGTTGGTTTCACAAGTTTGAACCGCTCGTCGTAAGTAACCTTAACGCTTTGTATTTCATATTACCATATAGTACCTGGATTACTAGTTTACATTGTGCACTGATTTTGTATTTCATAAATACCTTTTAAAATGCGCTCTCCACTGCCTTACCGTGAGGCAAAAAAGTACCTATCACGATATGATATCAAACTGTTTTCGGCAAAAGAATTAAGACGTATTTTTAGGAACAGTAAAGTAACATTTCTCGGTCGGGGTGGACATGGGTCGTGCAGGCTGGTTGAGGGGGAGAAGAGAAAGTGGGTCGTGAAAGATTTCAAAAATAAGAATTATGTAGACAATATTGCTTATGAGGTAATGTTCTTGACCCGAGTTAAAGAAGTGATTGGAACGCAAAAAATAATTGGAGTTTGCTGCAAGACGAGACAAATCGTGACTGAGTTTGCTGGCCACAACTTGGTTAATTATGCAAGCATACACGACGAAGTTGATAAAAATACCGCTCTCAGGATTGTAAAACAGCTTGCAGCCACTGTTCTAACCCTCTCAGAAGGGAATATTTATCATAACGACATCAAACCGGAAAATCTATGCTGTGAGATCATCGAAAGGAGCCCCAGAGTAACGTTAATTGACTTTGGAATAAGCAGTGATGGATACAGACCGGTGTTTGATCAGCCCTTCGACCCAGCCGATAGCAAACGTTATACGTGGATGGCACCAGAGGTTTTGGCGGGTCAGTGCAGCACGCCGGCCTCCGACATTTATAGTATAGGGCATTTAATCACCCTTTTGATTGACCAGAATTCGTTGGAAAATATGCCTCGGCTTGACCGGTGGGTGGCTTGTGCTTTGAAATTAGACCCGCACGCCAGACCGCCCCTGACGGAGCTAATAGCCGTATTGGACTTATATTCCAGGCCGCTTAGGAAGAGGATCCGGCTGGGGAGTGGCCACCATGTTACTCCCGTGGCCAAAAAGAGGTGCAGGGTGGCCACTGGGACCCCTGTAGCCAAAAACACTGACAACGTTACCCACCTACCCAAAAAGAGGACCAGGGATGCCAGTGGGACTCCAGTGCCCAAAAAGACTGACAGTATGACACACGCAGGCATAAAGAGGACTAGGGTGGTCAGCGGGACCCCTGTGGCCAAAAACAGTGCCAAGTTGGGCGGCCAAACGCCCGCGGTGACCAAAACGATCAGGTTTGCAGATACAACCCCAGCGGCCAAAAGGGGCGCCAAGTGAGACCCATGCAGTGGATTTTGAACAACATTGGACTTTACTTCATTTTCCATATATATATACCGAGGACTTGTTTTTCTGACATGGGATTTGTTCCTGTTCTTTGTGTCAGTATTTTATCTTACTTTATTTCACTTGTGTAAAAAAAAAAAAAAAAAAACTCCCCCGTGGCAGCCACCTTGCCGTGGTGGGGGAGCTTACGTGCCCCAGTCGTCCTGACAGGGTCTCCCGTGCCGGACACCTCGCTAGGGAGGGCACAACCAAGAGCTGCCACCCCCCTGGGGAGGAGGGGGGAGACTACGTCCCCATTATCCCTGCTTGTCGTTAGAGGCGACTAAAAGTGATCTTTTTGCTTCCTCTCTTTCTCTTCTTACTGTTCTCTTCTCCTCTGTCCTACCTCTCTTCTTGATATTTCTGTGTTTCCTCCGGCCTTTATTTTGCCTCTACTCCTATCAGGTTAGACATTTGGTTCCATGACAGGAATAGTTTAAGGACTTCCCCTTGACGATGAACCTTTCTCCCTTACACCACTTTCACGTCAAGACTTCAACGCCAGCCTCAGTAGCCTATCGTACAGCCATATTATGGCTTAGTGCTAGTTATTCATTATTCCTTCTTCTTTTTGTAAAAAAAAAAAAAAAAAAAAAAAACTGCGTACATCACAATATTTAAACCAAACAATGATCTAACACTCCCTTTCTTGTAGTAGCACACCATCTAAAATAACTGAACGCCTCATTCTCAACAAAGTCACTCCCCAGGTCTCTTTTACCCCTTCACAACATGGATTAAGAGCACTGCACCCTACAAACACCTTACTGACTAATCTCGTGCAACAAACATCTGATGGCATCAGCTCTGCAACACCCAACCATCGCACACCTCTCACACCATCAGACATTGGTAAAGCCTTTGATGCCCTCCCACGACGCAAACCTATCACCAAAATTTACAATATAAACATGGAAAACAACACCAAACTTTAGCTTGCTTTCTGTCTGGTAAACAAGCAAATATATTTCAGAGAGTCATCACGAACACGAAATCTCCTTAATGGGTGTTCCACAGGGCTCTGTTCTCTCACCTACTCTCTTCCCTCTGTACATGCATGATATTCCCACACCACAGCCACCCCACAGGTTTGCGTCATTTCTGAGGTTGAGGATTTTCCACCTTTACTTTTATCATCTTTGCATGCCGAATTCAAACACATGACTTATTTTTTATAATCAGATCAAGTTTTTAATCTAGGCCTGCTGTCAATTTTTTGAAAAGTGCGAAAATTTTTGCATAGTGAATTAATAATAATTAATGTAATTCATTTTGCTCAATCATGGGATGTTTTTATTCTGACAGTATTTTTTAAGTAATGTACAGTATTCTGGTGATATGGCGTGGGGAGCGCGGTGGGTCGGTGGTAGGGTGTCGGGCTCGTAATCGTGAGGTTGCGAGTTCGCGCCCCGCCCAGTGGCTGCCGTGCTGGGAGCGGTAGCACTCTCATGTAACCCTAGCAGGACTATATGATCTGATGAGGTATAGCTCGGGGATTAATCCCTTTTTTTTGGTGATATGGCGTGATTCATAGAACGTCTGTGACTGGCCAGCAGGACCTGAACAGGAACCAGGTTCATACAATGTTTTGTCACATCCTCTTGTCAACACACAGGAGATTTTGCTTCCACCACAACACATAAAACTTGGACAAATGAAGAATTTTGTCAGAGCGCTCAACAAAGAAAGATACGTTTTCACTTTTCTGAAACAGAAATTTCCACGTCTCAACGATGCCAAACTGGAAGCCTACCAGCACCCATCCATACCTATCCACACCTACCAATACCTACCCATACCTATCCACACCTACCAGCACCCATCCATACCTATCCACACCTACCAATACCTACCCATACCTATCCACACCTACCAGCACCCACCCATACCTATCCACACCTACCAGCACCCACCCATACCTATCCACACCTACCAGCAACCACCCATACCTATCCACACCTACCAGCACCCATCCACATCTATCCACACCTACCAACACCCATCCATACCTATCCACACCTACCAACACCCACCCATACCTATCCACACCTACCAGCAGCCACCCATACCTATCCACACCTACCAGCACCCACCCATACCTATCCACACCTACCATCACCCATCCATACCTATCCACACCTACCATCACCCATCCATACCTATCCACACCTACCATCACCCATCCATACCTATCCACACCTACCAGCTCCCATCCATACCTATCCACACCTACCAGCACCCACCCATACCTATCCACACCTACCCGCACAGCACCCATCCATACTTATCCACACCTACCCGCACAGCACCCATCCATACCTATTCACACCTACCAACACCCACCCATACCTCTCCACACCTACCGGCACCCACCCATACCTACTCATAACCACCCACGCCAACGTACACGCAACACACCTATCTAGAAAACCCGCACCCACACTCCCTATCTACAGTACTTCCACCCACACCAGCCTACTTCCACCCACACCCACGTACACTACAAGCATCTATACTTAATTAATCCGACCTACACCCACCATTTACCCACTCCCATTCACTGTACGCATCCTCCTACACCCACTAGCATCCGCCTAAGCCCACTCACACCTATCTACACCCACTCAAACCTACCTACATCCACCCAACACCTGCCTACATCCACCCATATGTACTGAATATCGCTTAAAGTAATAAAAGCAGGTGTACTGACACGCCACAATGATCAATATTATTATCTCATTTCATCCTCTCGAAGCATTTTGAAGTGACCTTTTTCAGCGGCAAATCCCGGGACTCTGCTTGCGTACCGATGCATTTCAAAGTGTTGAGGGGATGGAATAAATGAAGTTAACTTTGTGGTGTGCCAGTGTGCCTGTGTTATTTAAATTAAGCGATATTCAGTGGGTATGGACGGGTGTAGGCTAGTGTAGGAGTATGTGTGGGTGGATATTGGTGGTTGTAGGTGACTGTGGGTGGTTGCAATTGGGTGTGGATGGATGTAGATCGGTGTAGCTGGGTGTGAGTGGAGGTCGGTGAGTGGAAATGCTTTTAGGTGGGATTGGGTGGGTGTAGGTGTGCTTAAGTACATGTAGATGGGTGTAGATGACTGTGGTAGGATGTAGATGGGTGTGCCAGGACGCAGATCGATGCAGGTGGGTGTAGGTATGTGTGGGTGGGTTTAGATGTGTATGGACGGATGTAGGGTCTGTAGACTGGTGTAGGTGGGCGTGGGCAGTTGTGGATGTATGTATTAGGGTGTGGGTAGATGTAGCTGGGTGCAAGGGGGTGCAGGTCGGTGGGAGTGGTTATAAATAGATGTGGATGAGTGTGGGCTGATGTGGGTATGTCAAGATGGTTTAATGAAGGAGAAGGAGACAGAGGAATAAGGTGTAGTAGTACGTAAGGGAAGATGGGTCGTTGCTGAGTAGGGACAGAAACTCCTGGATGTGCTTTGGCTGAGGCCACCCTTACAGGATGATGTGTCAGACAACAGACAGACACAAGCGCATCTGGGGTAGCTATACTGTTCTCTTCAAGGTCCTTTACACACGCCGCACGCCCTTCCTTCCTTACTGATGAGTTTGCCTCACCTCCTCTCTTACAGTAAATCCCTCTCTTCCCCTGCTCTCTTTTTCACAGGATCAGCTCACACTCAGTGTTCAAAAGTAAACCACAACCTTATTCTTTACTATATGCATGTATATCTAAATCTATCCATCTATCTATCTATCTATCTATCTATCTATATATATATATATTTGGCGCCTGGTGGTTTAGTGGGTAATTATTGTGCTCCAGTCGGATTGAGCTGGTGAAGGTTTATATCCAAGGGATGGTTGGGGTTTATTGCTCATGTAATGCCACTCAGGGATGAGTGAGGTTGGTCACTCTCATCTTAAATGTCAGGAGCAACTGCCTAGCCCCGGGCTCCTACGCTCCTCATGGGGCAACGTAGGATTGGATGATGGATATATATATATATATATATATATATATATATATATATATATATATATATACATATGCTTTCCTACATTTATCCCCATAGCTTATGCATACTATTTTTTTTTTTTAGTCAAGATTCTTATGCTATAGTATAGGTTTATTAATATATATATGCTTAACTACATTTATCCCCATAGCTTAGGCATACTATTTGTTTTAAATCAACATTCTTAAGTTACTATTAAGATCACATTTTTAAAAAATCTTACTTCTAAATATTACTGAAACAAATGTCACATAAAGCTGTATACATGTCTACACCTGCCTCTTGATGTGAGAAGGCACAAAGTTGGTACTGCATCCACCACTAATTTTCGGATCTTTGTTGGAACTGCAATGCCCAGGAGTTCATATTATAGATTTCTTTTAAAGGAATCAGCTTCAAAATGTAAACTACATATCCTTGCATTTTTGGGATTGAGACTCTTTTCTCCAACACAGATTAATCCACTTCTTGCTAAGTTCTTCATCTTGAGGAAATCTGTGTAGGGAATAGTCTCTTGTGCGAATAGGAAAATTGCAACCAAAAACTGCACAATAATCTGGCATTCTTTCGACCACGACCCAATCAGTGTAGTGGCCTGGGTCAAACTGAAACAGCAGGCCTAGTGACGTCATGCGCGGCTAGGAACCCGTTTTCGTCCCTTCGTGGACTGACCTGGTATTCTCTGGACCTTGGTTCTCTTTATGCCTCACAAATACGGTCGGTGCCTAATTAGCCCTTTCACTCCGAGTAAGCGTTGTTTGTTAAATATTTATTCAGTTTGGGAGATATTTTTGTAACTGTATGGGTAATAGAGCCTGAATTAACCTGTACAATATAAGAAATCTTTATTTAGTTAAACAAAATGGCTTGGAGGTAGCAAGACTTATTTGTAAGTAGACGTCATTATGCTGAAGATGTTAAGCTTTAACATAATATGTATGCATTAGTGCAATGATGATTGAGGTGAAAGTCTGTGAGGTTTTTTACTAATTTCTGACTTTGGAACATTTTTATAATTAATCATGAGCAGGTTTAAGTGAGGAAAAAGTATTATTTCGTCATTAGTCCTTATGTATATAGCCACATGCCTTAATCCAGTAGGGGCTGGCCACAGACAAACTGCCCTCATGTCACCCCCATCCCTCTGCCATCAGGCAACCTTACCTGCAGCTCACATTACCCTCATGTATATAACTTATCCTCATATTTGATCTCTCATCCTCATTCTATATCTCTTCCCATCCAACTCGCTCACAAGTGCTCTCCCAGTCAGTCTCACATTCTCCATTCATTGCACATGACCAAACCATTTCGGAGAACTTCAAACATTACAGCAAACCCACATCTACAACACGAAGCTCCAAAACTTCTATTTCTTATTTGTAAGAAAAAATAAAATAAAAATCAAGGTTATATCTACCTCCTACAGTTCGAATTGTCCATCTACAGGTAAGGGAAATCGTTAGGATATAGCAAAAATAAAAATTATTATAACATCTTCTGGCTGAAGATGTTGCAGAACCTGTTGGGTAACAGGGAGGGGATACTGTATACCTGTCTGTATAACCGGGCAGGACCACCGGCCAGTATATCGGTGCCCCTGAGTGGCATTATACTGTATATATGTTAACTCTCTCAGGCTCCTATGATTGACACAGCTAAATAAAATGTTTTGGTATCAGCTAGAACAAATACTGTTGTTCCGAGCATGAGCGGATTAATGGTGACAATATTAACTCTCTCAGGCTCCTATGACTCGCTCTCAGCTGAATCAAATCGTCAGGTGTCAGAATAAATACTAGTGTTGACCTGATCATGAGAAGGTTTGATGGTGACAGTATTAACTCTCGTAGGCTCCTATGACTCACTCTTAACTGAATAAAATCGTCTGACATCAAATGTAAAATAATAATTGTCCCTATCATGGGAGTTAATGTGCTGTGTGGCCCATACATAACGCTATCCTTTCACTCCGTTGGGCGAATTCTTGTGTGTTGCGGGGACGACCGAACTAACGTTATCAGTGTGCATCATTTATATCATTTCCTACTCCCACTGTCACACCCATACCCACACCAACAGAATGAGCCGTCCCCGCAACACACTGGATACCAAGGCGAGTTTCTAGAGAAGTGCTATTTATGGACCACCATGTATAATAACTACAGTGTGTATGTCATACCTATAAACTGGCCTCTTCACTACTGCACGACGTCTTTTTATTCCATTACTGGTGCCTACACACGATTGGGAAAGCCTCTATCTATCTATCTATCTGCCTGTCAGTCTATCTGCCTACCTATCTGTCTATAACTCCAGTATGAAAATTTTCTCCGTAGCTAAACAAAATGGCCAAATGGTAAAAAAAAATATGAAAAAGGTGTCCTCGGGCTGAATGAGTTCACGCAAATGTTTAAAGAGCAGTCCGCTGTACGTATAATGTGTGTGTGTGTGTGTGTGTGTGTGTGTGTGTGTGTGTGTGTGTGTGAGAGAGAGAGAGAGAGAGAGAGCAATTATGTTTGAGAATCCCAGTCTACAAATGTTTTTCATACCGTTGGCGATGATGCTTATCTCACACCGATTGTTTGTTGTTGTTGTTGTTGTAATCCCATGCTCATCTGGACGTGGGCCCAGTCAACAACAGATTGAAGTAACTCTTATGCGGTCCACTATCCTCCCTCCCCCTCCCCCCCAACTCTCTTCAAATGGAAGAGAGATGAGAAACGCTTGTAACATTGGTTATATCGTGCCACCTCGTGAAGGCGCCTCTCTCCAGCACCACATCGATAACCCATGCACGGTATTGAGTCTGTTAGTAATGTTGAAACTGCATAAATATACCAGATTTTGAAACTGCATGAATGTAGCCAAGTGAGTGTGGAAACTCCATGAATATATTAAGTGTGGAAACTGCATGAATATATCAAGTGTGAAAATTGCATGAATATATTAAGTGTGGAAACTTCATGAGTATTTTGAGCACTGAAATTACATAAATATACTGAAGTAAAAAAAAAATGGATGTTATCTTGCCAAGTGATCTTTTATTTAAATTATATTTTGATCATAATGGCCAAACTCCATGACACAGTAGGCCAACAATGAACAAACCAAATGGAGCCGTCACAGTAACTATTCACACTTTGGCTCTTATTTCTGCTTGACCTCCGGGATTTATTAACGCCTCTTTGTCAGTGATTTATGTATTGTTTATTCATTTATTTTACATGATACTTTAATAAATCTTTCGTGTTTTATTGATGCAAACTGTGTCAATATTAAACATATATTTGTAACATGCATGAGAAAGTCTAATATGAAAAATAAATCGCTCAAGAATGGGTGCTACGAAACCTACTCTGCCTCCCAGTTTATTACGTCCCATTATTTCCGCAGCATCCAGGTCTTGACATCCGTTCCCACGTCTTTACTGGAGCCGCGTAGATGTCCACGAAGATCAGCCTTAAATTGGAGAAAATGATGGAGATAACATCGTGCTTAGAGTCGTATTCCAGGTCGCTTTAGACACTTCGTAACACCTTTCCCTTAGCGATTTTTTTTTTGCTTTTTTTTTTTTTTTTACCTTATTACACCTGAACATTGTCGTATCCCAATCATATCGTTTTCATATCGATATATACTCTTCACTCTAACTCGGCACAAAATTCCCAACTCTCCATCATAAATACTGAGCAGAAGCAAAAGACTGGCAGTAGAGTATGGTGCTAGTCACGAAGAAATTGTATTGGAAGGATGTCATTAAGCTGCAAAAGGATGAAATCTCCTCCCTAAGTCTACTAATACCAAGTCGGATCACTTCCATCTAAAACGGGTCCAAGCTGGCGCAGGGGGCAGAGCATCGGAGTGACGTCAGCTGGCAAGAAACCTAAGATCAGTTGATGCTTAACCGTGGTGGTGAGTGGATGTATGCTGCACTCTCCAGATCATGACACATTTTCAGTCCGAAGTGAGGGAAGGGACTGAAATGTGTGAGGGAAGGTATGGAGGGTGTGAGGGAAGGCGTAGGGGTGTGAAGGAACCTACTGCTATGTTATACGGTTAAATGAGTCCGCACTTCTTCCCCTTCTTCGTTTTCCCTTATTATAAATGTTTAATTTGAGTCTGCTCTTTTATACATTTTCTGTTACTTAAGCCAATTGATGTCACACACAAGCCACTCCTCCCTGCGCCCTGAGGGAAAGTGAACCGACTTGGTATTAGTAGACTTAGTCTCTTAGCTACAATTAATGTGCTATAGCTTGCATCACATAACATTTATCTATCAGTCTATAGCCAGATTAGGCTACGCCCACACAGAACATGGCGAGCGGGGAGGTAGTGTCAAGCGATGAGCGGCGAGGTGAGCATCAACGCGAAGTGTGTCCAAATCGGGCGGCAACTTCGCGGGCGACAGATAGTCAGAAGCATGCCTATGTGAAATATCCGCTGGACAGTTTTACTATCTACTGAATCATATTTCATAGATTCATGTATTGATAATATAATTGTTGATGTTCATTACACACACACACACACACACACACACACACACACACACACACACACACACACACACACATATAAATAAATAAATATATATATATATATATATATATATATATATATATATATATATATATATATATATATATATGGAGCCTCTGTGGTACAGTGGTAGAGTGTGCGATTCGTACACGGGTGAACCAGGGTTCGCGACCCGCCAGGGTAATAAACTTTGGGAGTGTTCACCCGGCCACGTACTGTATTAGCAGACACAAGGGGTGCTGTGGTTGAACTAGTGTCGCTTACTATAAAGTATGCTTGCACCCAGTCAGCTTGCATGGGCCGATTACACTTGGTTCACAGACTACACATCCAAAGCCACTCCAGTCAGCTTGCATGGGCCGATTACACTTGGTTCACAGACTACACATCCAAAGCCACTCCAACACTACAGTTAGACTTATAGGCACTTCTCACCCTACATACAATCTCTACTAGACAGCCTAAGCCACCTGGTAGAGATACATTGGCTGTATCGTCCCGACTTCGGTCGGGATAGGCCGGTCCTGCAGGGGATACTCAAACGGCTGATGATGATGATGATGATATATATATATATATATATATATATATATATATATATATACTGTACATGTTATTACATTTTACTCTGCATGCGACAGCTTCCAGGGTAAAATTTAGATCAGTTCCGTTTGTGGGTGTGATTTGTGTATGTATATTGCAACTCCGTGACCATCATAATTATCTTCTATATACGAGTGGTAGTGTTTGAACTGGGGAAGATCAGGGTGACTCACCATGGGCGTCTCCTGTAAACAAATAATTCCTGCTCTGTGTATAGAAAGTAAGATTGCAATATTATACAGTACAGTATATTCCCAAGAGTCCTACAATTCCACTGTAACACAGTGAATGTGACTGTTTAAGATTAATGAGGGTGGCCACTGTTCTTAGCCTTTTTATGCCGCCCGCCGCCAGGTGAGTGGCTACCGTAGGACCTGTCCCGGTTCTTACTAACAGGAACCTTCATTTTATCATCAATAATGAGGCTCCCAGAGTCTCCCGAGGAAGAGCTTACTCTTCTCTCCCCCACTGGACCAGGAGCAGGAAGAACATGAGGACGTGCCGGCTTGCTGAGGGTGGTCATATTAATCTTATCAGACTTGCCAGACTACGGTTTTGGCCGCACCGACTGCGAAGGAGCAGCGGCAACCTGAGAATATGAGGCAGCGACAGGGATGTCCATAAGAGAGTTGGAGCATACACGAGGGTTAGACTGAGACGTAGGGTGCGTGGCATGAGGAGCAAAAGTAACATCAGTCTGTGTCTTCACGATGCACATCAAGGGAAGGGACACAACCTCCTATGCATAGGAGACATTAGGCTTGGGAGTCGCATGCAACTCCTTCACCTTTTTCCTAGCATCATAATAGGGTATGCCCTCCGTCGCCTTTTCTGTGCAGACCTCTTTCTCCTCCTTCCACTTGGGACAAACCCTCGAGGAAGTGGAGTGAGCGCCCTTGCAGTGAAAGCAACACTCAGTCGCGGATGTACAGTGATCAGCAGAATGACCTTCAGCCGCGCACTTGCGATACACCAAGTTAGAAGACCGACAAGTCTTTTCATGGTGTCTATAAATCTGACACTTTGAGCAACGAAGTGGATTGGGAATGTACGGTTTCACATTGACAGTTTCAAATCCAACTTTCACACTAGTAGGAAAAGATACTTTTCCAGAGGTCAAGATTACTGTGGCTGTCTTTGTCCTTTTGCCTTCCAGGAAACTTATGATGAACCGGGCATCAATTACATCTTGCTGAGCAAGTTCACGGATGATGTCGTCCGCTTCCATAACCATGAGGTCCCTGCAGGTGATAACACCCCTGCAGGAATTCATGGAATGATGGATCTTCGGCTCAGCATCATAACAATGAAACTTGCTCACCTTCAAATCCTTAACCTGGGACGCGCTGACTTTCTTTACTGGAATATCTCCATTAGCAAGTTTTTTCATCTGTTCTACTTCTGCACATCCATCAATCACCATCTTGATAACTGAAGGATTGGTGCTGGACAGGAGAGTAGAACCAACCGCATGGAGCAAAACAAAAGAGACGTTTTTTCACATTTATGTCTAGTGGGTCGTGTGTCCGGGCCGTTCAGTCTGGGTGCAGTCTGTTTGTAAAACAGTCAAGGCTCGGTCAGTCAGGACCACCTGCCCCCCTGAAGGGGATGGGGGGAAGCAGTAGGGGCGTCCGCCCCTACTGCAAGGGACAAAGAACTCGGGGAAGACGTGTGAGATTACCCTCTCAAACTACTCTCGGAAGGACGCGCCTGTGTAAACTCACACCCAAGAGCTATCAGTGGCGGGTACACTCCAGAGGCGAGTAAGCAATGGCAACTTCAGTAAATAGATATAGATACCTACTATATCTCTAACAAGGGTAGGGAGGAATACTAGAACTAGCTAACCTAACTTTACTGATGCTAAGTGCAGAAAACTAATGCCGGTGAGGCAGCCCTAGAGAGCTAGAGGAGAGAGCAGAAGAAAATACCTCTATACTCACCGCGACCATGCATAAAAGTTCCCTGCGATTTACATTTATCATGTCTATTTATAGGGCAGCAATGGTCATAATGAGTACAGTTACAGTATGGAAACAGCACTACAAAAAAAAGCAAACAAATATAATACAAAAACATACATAGCACGTATTCTTATGCATGATTATGTTAGAAAAATACGAAAATACGTACACTGTATGGATACAGAAACTTGCACATATACATATTCATATACACACACGTTTACATACTTATATATATTTACATGTATACATACACACACGTAGGGTGCACACATATATATGCAAATGTATACATGTATATGTGTGCATATACACATACAGTACATGCATCCATACATGCATATATACATACACATAGAGATTCGTATAAATATACTGACATATGTACAGTACATTATCTACCTGTCTATCTATCTATCTACCAGTATATTTATCTATCTATCTATACTTTCATTTTAAAACCCTGGCACAGGAGCAACATACCTCGACCTGCGAAGGAAGGAAGGAATAATGAAGAACTAACACCAAGCCATAATATGGTTACACTGGGCTAAGGCAGAAGCTAGCAGGGAGGAAATCAAAATAAATTCATGATGTGGAAAGCAGAAAGAAACTTATTAATACTGTAAAGAGAAAGAGGGGGAGAATCATCTAGGAAATCAGCAAGTAGTGGTGGTCGTCTAAGAAGAGAAGAGAGATGATGAAAAACGGTGTTGGGGGGAAGGGGGAGGGGAGAAGTCGAGCAATCAAGAAAAAGTGACACATAGTTGAAATACCCGCGCGGCATGGTGAGCCGGGGCCCGGACACCGCAACCCCAGGAGGAGAGTACAGGGGGGGCGATTCCCACCCCACTAGGAGATGATAGAGAGGCTGGCTCACCTGTCGTACCATCCAGGCGAGAGCGTCCTATGTCCCTCGCGCCCCGACGCCCCTCTTCTCGGCAACCAGACCACCCGACTGCGTGCAGGAAGAGCACACTAAACTCCGGCGGAGGGGACGCTCGCCAGAATCGGGGTGGGCTTTGTATGGACAAGCTCCCAAGCAGATCCTCGGACGCCAAGTCCCCTGGATCGGCCTCCTTATTGAAAGAGGACTCAGAAGGAGCCTCAAGGGCTGCTATCCCCGTCAAGGAGCAGCGGACGAGACATCGTCGGCCACCAGTGCTGTCTCCAGGGCAGCAGCCCCAGACCCAAAGGCCGGAGAGCAGTTGCCATCAGTGCTGTGGCCATAGCCGGGCATATCCATCAGGTGCCTTCTCCATGCCTCCAGAACCAGGGCCGGAGAACAGCCTCTATCGGAGCTGTGGCAGTAGCCAGGCGTATCCATCGGGCGCCTTCTCCCCGCCCCCAGAACAAAGGCCGGAGAGCAGTCACTGTCGGTGCTGTGACCATAGCCGGGCATATCTGTCGGGTGCCTTCTCCCTGCCTCCAGAACCAGGGCTGGAGAACAGCCTCCGTCAGAGCTGAGGCAATACCCAGGCATATCCATCAGGCGCCATCTCCCTGCCCCAAAAACCTCGGCCAGAGATCAGCCTCTGTCGGAGCTGTGGCAATAGCCGGACGAATCCATCGGGCTCCTACTCCCTGCCGCCAGGGTCTGTAGTATCCGTAGGGTCGACCCCTGGTCATTCCCCCTCGGACCATATCCAGGCTCCTGTAGAGGAAGGCGCGTCCCATTCCCACCACCATTCTGGGGGCGAAGTGAGGTGCCCCTCTCCCAGCCCCTCGACATGATAGGGTGACTTCTGCTCCTTTTCAGGGACCCCACCACAGACTAGAGCAGGTGCGATGTCCACGAGGGCCAATGTCCTGTCCTTGCAGCCCACGGCATTGCCGGATTCTGCCTGGGCGACAGGCCGCAGCTCACCCCTTGCAGCCACCTCCCAATGGCGAGACCGCAGCCCCCAGACCCGGCAGGCCTCTCCCAGTGCCTATCGTAGCAGCCGAGGTTCGCCCCACGACAGCAGCTGTAGCCCCTCCCTGACGGCTGCCTCCCCAGGATGCAGCAGTGGCTAACCCAGGGCGCCGCCCTTCCCACGCCCAACCCCAGCCCAGGGGCTCCCCCGATCCTCTTCAAGATCCCCAATGACAACCAAGGGCCGGTGTTGCACAGCGTGCCTCCTGGCCCTCTTCGTCCCTAGCCCAGAGAGCCCGAACTCCTGCCGGGCTGTAGCAGCTAGGGAGCCACCCTCCACACCACCCGCCCACTCCTCGAGTGGTGACCTCACAGACCACCCGCCCCTGTACTAAGTGCCGGGGGGCCCACCTCCCATGCCTGGGCGACATCTGAAGCTCCTGGCGTAGTCTCTGCCATCCCGTGGGCTCTGTTCTCCCCTCCACCAGTGTCGCGAGTAGTAGACTTTCTGTTTTTGTACTTCTCTAGTGTGGCCAGACCCCTTACCCCAGTGTTACTCCCTCCCCCTCAAGTCAGTGCAGCCGTTTCCCCAGTATTGACCAACTTTCCCCCCCCAGTGTGATCCCCTCCCCCTTGTGTACCATAGTAAACTCTATTATTCGTAATACTCCCAGGCGGAGTTCTCGTCGCCCTCTTTCTATGGGCTGATTCCCCTACAGTGATGTACTCTCCCCAGTGTCATCCCCACAGAACAACGGAAGTCAGTATAATCCTCACCTGTGTGTCCTCTCTTCCCTCCCCGGACCCCAACCCCTGTCCCCACGTGAACATACCCTCCCTAGAGACTCACTGTCCCCCCCCATTTCCCCCTTCCTTGTTGGTGATCTGAGTAAGACACTATATATACCTGTTCTGTGTAGAGTGTGTATGTCCTAAGGCTAGCTAGGTCCTTGTCCATGTCACGCAGATATGTTATATTAGCTAGGGCCCCGTACATGTCCCGCGCATACCTAAGCTAAGGGGTCAGGATATATACTTTCATATGTGTCACGCACCCCTCCCCCTACCCCCACCCCCACGGGGCCTGCCCTCCCTAGACTCATTAACTCCCCTCCTTGGTGACCGGCATAGGACGTTATATATCCTCGACCCATATAACATGTATGTAGACTAAGGCTAGCTAGGGCATCGTCCATGTCATGCAAATATATTATATTAACTAGGACCTCTTACATGTCACGCGGATACCTAGTGTTAAGGAGCTGGATATATATATTGTCATATGTAACACATGGGATATGTTGAACTGTGTTGTCTGTGTATATTGCACTTCACCAGCCTGACATAGCTGTGGAACATTACCTGTGACACTGTGTGAATATAACCTTTTATCAGAAAGGTGTAACTCCGTGGAAAGGTCATACTTGCTGAGCTAGACAGAGAGCCATTGTTGTAAACACTATATTCAGTCATTGTAACTCCTCTGATTTGATCATAGAACGATGTGTGTATTTGTTTCTTGATAATATATCAGTGTGCCCTTGACCCGCGGTGTTTGTGTTTTCCTTCCTTGCTGATACTGACCCGGTCGGGAATAAAGAACCCAGAACCGCACCGTGTCTGGAACCGAGAAGTCGGGACCCAGAGCACGCTGCATAATACTGGTGGCTAGCAGTGGTTCTTGACCTGGCGGTGAAGCAGCAAGGAATGGAAGAATTCGCAAACATGGTGGCCAAGCTGCACATACAACTTCCAAAGTTCGACTCTGAACTTTACAACATACATATATACATGTCTATGATCAAAGCCATTCTAGACATAAGCTTAAAAAATGACAGAGAAAATAGCAGTCACGCTTCCCCACCTCAGCAAAATTGTATCAAGCATAGCCACTAAAATAGTCCCCGAATTAAAATGGGACCAATTTCAGCAAATTGTGTCCCAAGCTGTCACTCCATCATTTGGGAAAGTTGTCACCTGTCCCCAGCTAGATGCACTTACATACGACAGGAATCTAGACAACACCTTTATCCAGACGCAATGTCTGGTCACCACTGCCTACCTGGAGGCGGATTTACAAACCCGGGACCAACATGTGTGTAATACCCAGCTACGTATACTCCCCAGCATCGTCAGGGAACACTTCACTATTTACAACCCGACTGGGGATATTGACAGGGACATCCAGTTGGTGAGGTGCCTGCTCGCTGCCAGTAAGCAGAGCTTCTACCCGCAAGCTGCCCCCCAACAAACCTCGGACACTCGCCCCTAACCCGCCGCCCCAGGAACTGCCAGCCCTACCATGAGCCGTCCCCATAAAAAAACAACCCACTCCTAGGGAGACGTCCAACCTCATCTCCATCAATCCCTGGGAGTTCAATGCATGAAGCCACCGCTGCCCCATACACGACATCAGAGAGCAACTGAAAGCCGCCTGGCAGAGGGCTGCAAACCTGGGGTGCCACAAGGTGTCAGCCATTGAGGATGACCCACCAGATGAACCTCCCCCTCCCACTGACACCCCCGACTCCAAGGAAGCTGAAATAGGTGGGGAAGGGGAGGACGCCTCCCTCCAACTGGATTTTTAGGACCGCCCCCTCATCTCCCCACAGTGGCGGGGGCCACTTCGCACAAATACCACACCCCAGTCTACGGCAAGGCCAGGCTGAATGGAGTGAAGGCTTGACTACTGGTTGTTACGGGAGCAGTCAGGTTCTGCCTACATCATCATTTCTACTCCCGTCACACCAAGCTTTCAGTCCTCTTCTCCCCACCTTGGCCCATCTCGTGGACGCAAGGGACGGCCTCCTGCCTATCCGTGGGGAGACACGGGCCCTCCGTGTCCAGACTCACCAACAAGCAACTGCCCAACACCAGTCCATCATCTTTTATTCCACTTGCCATGCCTATGACGATTGCTTGGGGTTGGATCTGTTGCAGAAACTCTGAGCCAACATTGACTGTCATGGAAGGCGGTTGCATTTCAACAAGGCACCAGATCCGCCCCCTCAACCTCTATGCACGTGCCACGCCACACCCTCCCCTCCCCATTGCCCCCCTCCTCCCCCCTCCCTCCCCCAACCCCACCCCTGCCCCTCCCACCCCCCACCTTCCCCGCTACGCTCTCCTCTGCCGTCACCATTCCTCCCCACCTTGAGGCCTGGCTCCCCTTGCACTGTCCCGCCGGCACCCACGTAGTATTATCCCCAACCTCACTGGCAGGTGCCACCGCCTCATGTCTCCTTTCTCCCACCTTCCTCTCCCCCCCACCTCACCGCAGTCCACACGGCCAACCATTCCTCCTCACCCCTCACCCTCCCAAAGGATCTAGTAGTAGGTGAGATGGAGGAAGCAGAGCCCTGCACCCCCCCCACCTCCCCAGCCCTACCCCCACTCCCCGACCATCTCACCCCGCAACAAACCACCGATCTGTGACTCCTCCTCCTGGACTTTCAGGACATCTCGTCAGGACCCACTGACATCGGCCACACCACCATCCTGTTCCACGAGATACAAACAACGGGCCCCCCCATCTGGCAACCTGCACACCGGAAGAATCCCACACAATGGGCAGAAGAAGACTGGCAGGTCCAGGACATGTGAGATGTCAGCGTCGTATCTCCATTAACTAGCCCGTGGTCCTCTCTGGTCGTCGTCGTCAAGAGGAAAGACAGGATGCTACAGTTTTGCATGGATTACCATTGCCTAAACTATGTCACCACAAAGGACACCACTCCCCTGCCAAGAATCAACGACTCCCTGGACTCCCTGTGCAGTGCATCCTGGTTCTCCACCCTGGACCTACAGTCAGGATATTGGCAGGTCCCCGTGCACCCAGAAGATCGAGGAAAGACCGCCTTCTCCACCAGCAACGGGAAGCACTACGAATTTAATGTGCTCTCTCCAGCCTTTGCAACGCCCCGGCTACTTTTTCCTGCCTGATGGAGTCCGTCCTCAGCAGCCTCACTGTCATCATCTTCAGTAGGACCTGGGACAACCACCTCCAACGCCTACACCAGGTCTTCTCCAGGATATGCCAGGCTGGACTCAAACTCCGCCCATCCAAATGCATCTTGGCGCAGAGATCAGTTTCCTTCCTGGGGCTCATCATATCAAAGGAAGGCATCGCTCCCAACCCTGAGAAACTCAAGGCTATAACCGAACTCCCCCTGCCACAGAATGTACATGAGATCCGCGCATTCATAGGCCTCACCTCCTACTACCGGCGTTTTGTGAAGGGGTGTGCCACCATTGCTAAGCCGCTGCTTGACCTCACAAAAAAAAGGGGAACCTTTCATCTGGATGGAAGATCACCTCCAAGCCTTCCGGACTCTCAAGGTCAAACTCATCACATTCCCCATAGAGGCATTTCCCGACTACACTCTACCATTTCGCCTATACACCGACGTGTCACTGGTGGCCATCGGTGCTGTACTAGCCCAGGTACAGGACAGCAGGGAGCATATCATCACCTGTGCCAGCTGCACCCTCAACCAGGTGGAACGTAACTATGCGGCCACAAAACGGGAGTGCCTCGGTATCGTCTGGACCCTCAAGTACTTCCGCGCTTACCTGGCAGTGACGCACGTTACCATCATCACAGATCATCAGTCCCTACAATGGCTCTGCCAATCTGACACCAAGAATGTGCAGATGATCTGCTGGTGAGAGACCCTAGAAGAGATCAACTTTGACATAGCCTACCGCCCAGGCAAACTCCACACAAACGCCGATGTCCTCTCTAGACTTCCTGTAAATGCCATCCAGGCCATGCCTACCCTCTTGCAGCAGTGGCAGACCAAAGACCGCCCCGATTGGATGCCCGCCCACCTTTTTTCCAAGCTGCAATGGCACGGCGACCTGTTGTACACCCACTCTGGCCACATAACTCTCGACCCCGACGCCACTCTAGACACCCTCACCCACCTCCACGTCGACAACGTGTTACACCTGGGAACAAAAAAATTACTTCAGACTTTCAGTGACACCTTCTGGGCCCTACACCCCTCCAGGCCTGCACAACAAGTTGTGCAAACCTGCCGAGTGTACACTCTCGGAAAGGACACCACTTGCACGCCGGGCCCCACTGGCCACCTGATGGCCAGCAAATCATGGCAACTTCCATCAGTTGATGTCGTCGGCCCCCTTCCACCCAAATCAGGCTACCGCTACATCATCACGTTTGTAGATACCTATTCTAGGTTCCTGAGAGCATGCCCAGTTAAAGAATACCACGCCCTCGCCGTCGCAGATGCCATGATTCACCATGTATTCCCATATTTTGGCATCCCCCACGCCCTCCGAATTCACCGGAAAAATTTGGATGGAGCTGTCTACCTTTTTCGGGTATAATATTTCGCACTCTTCCTCTTACTGGCCACAGGGAAACAGCATTTGTGAGTGTAGCCACCGCATGCTCCTCAACCAAGTGCGGACCAGGATTCTGGCCACACAGAGTGACGATTGGCCAGCACACGTCAAAATAGTCCAGTGGGGCATAAACACCTGCCCACGTGAGGACGGCATCACACCACACGACCGGGTATTTGGAGAACCATCCCTACTTCTACCCCTCCGTCGCCACCTACAAGCCCCTGCAAACCCCACCTCCTCTGACCCCCTCCACTACCTCAAGCAGAAGGTCCAACACCCGCAAGACACACAAGACCTTGTCCCCGACACCTCACCCACTAACCCTTACAAACCCGGCGATCTCGTCATGGTTGCCACCCTGCCCACCCCACACAAGCTCGCTCCCTGCTATACTGGCCCTTACGAAATAGTGAACGTCCCCAACCCCTATCAAGTCACTGTCAGATACCACCACACCACCCGTACCTACAGAAATTGACACGTGCGTCGCTCCCTCGTGCCGAACAAACCACCCCCTCAACCACGCCACCCACCGACCCCATCCCCCACCACCTCCCCCACACCGGAAAACTCCTATGCCTGCTACCTTTCCCCCTCCTTCTCCTCCACCAACATCCCCACCACGTCCGATGCCCCCATTCCCGCCACCACCCCACCATCACTCACACCTGGTCCCCCGGCCTCCTCCCTCTCCCCGACCTCTACTCCCACCCCCTCACGCCTCTCCCGCCACCACCTCACCTCATACATCTCCTCCACCCACCACCACCACCCCTCAACCCCCAAACTGCACCCCCGCGGCTGCCTGCACCTCACCTCACCACCCCCCATCACCACGACCACAAGCTGCGCCACCTCCGTGCCCTGCACCATCTCCACACCTACCCTCCACCCCAACTTCCACCCCCACCCAACCCCCTCGCACCCCTCCCATCACATCCTCGCCCCCTTCTGCCACCACCGCCCATCTGCTGCCAAACTCCACCTCCACCACTACCTGCTCCTCACCACACTCCCCCCTTCACCACGGCCACCCTCAATGCCACCTCCACACCCCCCACCACCCACACATCCATCCCCCACCCACCACTCCCCATCCACACCTGTACTATGGTCCTTTCACCGCAAGAAGTCCGTTCAGAGTGGGGCCCACCTGGTGAATCACCTCTAGCGATGCTGCCAAATCAACCGTAGTAGATGCCTCTCTCTCTCATATTTCCCATCTATGTGGTATTTGAAATTGTTTTTTATATTCTGTATATAATAAAGGAAGCTATATAGTATATTGAATATCACTTTTTAGAATTATAACAACGATTTGAATTAATTCTATGACACGTGGCAGCGCTTTTTTCCCATGTTGCCACGCCGAGGTCGGCGAGGGACCCAGGGTAAGAGAGAGGATTAGGCCTACAGGGGAAACCTCTTAAAAATAAAACGTGCCTAGACTTTTACCTCATAGGTGGTGTGGAAAAAAAGTTGAAAATAAATAATAAATATATACAATATATGTATATATATATATATATATATAGAGAGAGAGAGAGAGAGAGAGAGAGGGGGGGGGAGAAACAGGTGGGATGGGGGTAGGTAGTGATAATCCGATAATTGGTGGTCAAATTGGCAACGTCGCACTCGGGGAAAGTCCAACTTCTGCCACACCTTAAACAGACTTCTTGCTGCGAAAGGACCATAACCACCACCCTCACCCGATCAGGCCACCTGTCTCACCCACCCACCTGCTACACCCAAACACCCTCCCCACCCTTCACCCCCACCCCTAGCATTGCTCCCACCACCTCTAGATCACGCCACCCCCCAGATAATATCCCAGTTGCCTGTCCAACTAAGCCGATATACTCAAGATGTCCTCATAAAAGCATGACAGTGTCCTCCCTCTCCATTCTCCAGCCTGATTTCACTCTGCACACCCCAGCACCACCACCAGCCATGAAGATCACAGCCGTGTTCTAGACCCCACATCAAAGGTGTAGACGTCACGTCCAGGGCACCAACTAACTCCTCAAATTCCCTCGGCGCACCCCCGAGTCGTCATCCCTCACCATCTATTACTCCTCTGACCTCCAGCCCAATCCACGAACCACCTACTGGGCAAACTTCCTTCACTACCGCATCCCCTCCCACCGCACAGCCAACTCCAACACGTTCCAACTCCAGTCACGGGGACGTGACTTTCACCCCCACCATGATGGTGAAATACCCACACGGTGGGGTGAACCGGACACCACCACCCCAGAAGAAGAGTAAGGGGGGGTAATACCCACCCCACCAGGAGATGACAGGGAGGCTGGCTCACCTGTCATACCTTCCAGGTGAGAGCGTCCTATGTCCCTCGCGCCCTGAATCCCCTCTTCTCCACAGCCAGACCACGCGACTGTGTGCAGGAAAAGCACACTGCACTCTGGCGGAAGGAATGCTCACCAGAATTGGGGTGGGACTTGTATTAACAAGCTCCCAAGCAGACCCTCGGATGCCGAGTCCCCTGGATCGGCGTCCTTTTTGAAAGAGAACTCAGGAGGAGCCTCAAGGGTTGCTGTCCCCATCAAGGAGCAGTCCCAGACCCAAAGGCTGGAGAGCAGTCGCTGTCGGTGCTGTGGCCATAGCCGAGCGTATCCATCAGGCGCCTTCTCTCTGCCTCCAGAACCAGGGCCGGAGAACAGCCTCTGTCGGAGCTGTGGCAGTTGCCGAGTGTATCCACCGGGCATCTTCTCCCCGCCCCCAGAACAAAGGCCGGAAAGCAGCCACCATCAGCGCTGTGGCCATATCTGGGCGTACCCATTGCGTGCCTTTTCCCTGCCTCCAGAACCAGGACCGGAGAATAGCCTCCATCAGAGCTGTGGCAATGTCACGGGGTTTTTATGATATATCACGGTGTTTTTAAAAATAAATGCTGAATATTATTTAATTGATAATAATATTCAATAATATTGAAGAGCAGAGACAATGATTGTCTTGCTACATCAAGCAATGATTACTTTACGCTGGCTTGTGCACGATTCTCTAAGAACGAGAATTTATAAACTTTCTCAACAGTACACAGCAGAGGCTAATTACTCACAAATGCTGAATTAGTACTGTTAGCCTCTGGAGAAAGTTACTTCACCCCTGACAATAAATAACTAATACTAATAATAATATCAGGTTCTTGCTGATGCTTAACTCCTAGGTGGCACAACGGATTTTAAGTTAATACGACAAGACTGGTCTAAGTACCAGTTATGAATAGCAAAACGTCTATGCAAGCTAGGAGCTATATGGAAAATAAGCTTAATTTGGAGAAATGAAACAAGAGTTTACTTTACATTAAGCTCAAGAAAAAGAACTGTTAAATTTATTGATTACAAAATAAATTTAACGTTACAATTCAAAATCAAATTAATGAGATCGCACTCACTCACTCACGCAAAAGCTAAATACTTACGCCTAGGAAAAAACACCTTAATTAAACTCTTAAGACTAGGGAAATACAAAAGGAAATACTGGTCGATGAATGCTGTGTATCACCCAGGGGGTGGGAGTCTGGAGACTGTGGTCTAGTGGAGTTTGGGTGCTAGCTGACCTCTCTCTACTCTCTACTGCTGGAGCACAGGACCCCTCTCCGTCACAACAAACACTCAACTGAATTCAAATTATGTATGGGCAGGACGCACAAGCCACCGGAAGAAGGCGTGGCTAACGGTTGAGGCAAGCAGGGGCGAACAATAAAGAAACAATAGTATCGCTCAGTAAAACACTTAGCGACGTGCATTAAATCAGTCACTTTAGAAACAGTGACGAATGTTTTGAAAAGTATACCCCGAAATGGAGAGAGAAACGGTTAACTGAGCGATACACAGTGAGTTTTCCACTAATAGTTCGTGGCTTCTCACAAAAGGGAAATGTCGCGAATTTGGTTCGTGACATTACGCCCCTACAAAATTAAATTTTTTCCTTATGGGAAAAATTTTGTGGATATATATATATGTGTACACATCCTAACTCAGTCACACAAGATTCACACTGTGGTGTGTGTGCTATCCTGCTACAGGAGAAAGTCACAGTCGCCAGTGAGCGAAAAAACCTCGTATTTACGTTAATAGAAGCAAGCTTGAGGGAAAAACCCCGTGACAACGGTGAAAATCCTGTACTCAGGTCAAACTGAGCGAAAAGTCGCTACATTTACACTGACAACTAATTGTTGTGTAGCGTGATGTATGTAATACACGGTGTAGGTGTGACAGTTGTAGTGTAACTGTACCTACGTGTAAAATGATATAGTAAATAATAACATGGCGACGACGAAGGCAGAGAAGAAGAGGCGGCAGCGTGCGGCAGACGATCAGCTGGCCCGCACAGCAAAACTGCTACACCCATTGCTGTACCTGCAAAACCAATTGAGGTGGAGCATCAAAAGTGTCAATGAGACAAAATTTTATTTTGTTACAATTACTCTCTCTGCCTAGCAGTCAGTGCTACGACGTACATTCGAGGTCGCCATTAATTATAGCACACGATTATGGTCGGCAAGTTGAGAATCCTTGTGCAAACTCGGGTCTTCCATAGCCTCGAACTGCACACGGGTCCTCAACCTGTGCTTTAACCTACAGTACTTATATTAATATCGGGGAGCTGAGAATCCTTGTACAAACTCGGGTCTTCCATAGCCTCGAGTCGCTTCTGCGGAGTTCTCACTTCCCTCTTAACCTACAGTACTTATATTAGTATCGGGGAGCTGAGAATCCTTGTGCAAACTCTGGTCTTCCATAGCCTCGAGTCGCCTCTGCGGAGTTCTCTCTTGAACTTCCCCCTTAACCTACAGTACTTATATTAGCATCGGGGAGCTGAGAATCTTTGTGCAAACTCGGGTCTTCCATAGCCTCGAGTCGCCTCTGCGGAGTTCTCTCTCGAACTTCCCTTTTAACCTACAGTACTTCTATTACTATCAGAGAGCTGAGAATCCTTGTGCAAACTTGGGTCTTCCATAGCCTCGAGTCGCCTCTGCGGATTTCTCACTTGAAATTTCCCCTTAACCTACGGTACTTAATTTGTATGTTCAGGCCCTGGACATACTGTGTCCTGTGGGGCCAATGGGCGAGACGTCAGGTCTGCACCCACTTCACCACTACCCTGTCTCTCAACTGTTTCAGAGATTACAGGTGTGGTTACAAACGGCATAGGAAGGACATGTCCCTGATTAGTGGTGTTACTTTGACACACACTGCTGGAACGGACAAAACTATCTATGTCTCGTCCCATCCCTGGCCAGAAGAAGTCAGCTCGGATACGGCCCTGGGTCTTCCTTTTGCCCATGTGACCTCCTGAGGCTGAACAATGACCCCATTGTAACACTGCTTGGCGGTACTTGGCGGGAACGACAAACTGCAGTCGAACCTCGCCCTCGGGTGTTCGTGACTCATGGTAGAGCCGTCCTTGTTTACGAAGGAACTTGGCTCGACCTCCCCGTGAATACTTTATCACTCGACCCTTTTGTTTGTTCTGCACGGCAGCAAGTGTCGGGTCAGAATGTTGTTCTTGCACAACAAGTTGACTACACATCAGATCTTGCGGCGATTCAATGATCACTGGGGTGACACAGTCTGGAGCCTCAGCCATGGCTCGTGTTACCGCAGCAGCCGAAGTCTGAGTAGCGTCATCATCGGAGCAACTATCCTTGACTCCTTGAATACTGCCTACTATAAGGTCAAATAGAGGCTCTGGCATGACAACTGCAAGTGTCGTACCAGTGTAAAATGAAGATGCCACCTGGATACATGCCTCAGGGAACAATCTCACTGATCCATCAATAAGGTTTGCGTGGATCTGTCGACCTGTATACTGCTCAGGCCGAACTAGACTCTGCTTGACAGAGCAACCTGAGGATCCATTATCTCTCAGGACCTTCACAGGAATGTCTCCCACAAACCTTGGCTGAACAAGGAAGGTACTGTCACCTGTGGGAGGGCCTGTGGAGGAAGCAGCTAGCCACTCATGATACTGCTGAATTGATGCGGCAAACATTGTGCCTTCAGAAGATGGAACATTGGCCATCTGTGGAGGGGGGTTCACTGTCACTGTGGGACTAGTGAACTGTGGGGGAGTACCCATACTGGTAGGGACGTGACCACCGTGCTGCTGTTGAGGAATGAAGGCTGCATTCGCTTCCTGCCTCTTTTAAGCTGGTGGTGAAAAAGTTTGTCCCGACGGTCAGTTGCGTGGCTGATACTGCTTCGCAAACGAATGCTAATGACACAAGTAAAGAGTACAGACACAAGCTAGTGGTGACCAGTCTTATCTAGTTAACTGGGAAAGAATAAAGCAAAAATGTAAATGACTGGGAAGACTCAATAATAAACACAATGGGTACGGCGACTTCCTGGGAGCGAATAAAATCGTCTGGCGTTACCAAGAATAAACTAGAGTTAAGTACTCTATTGATTAATAAAGCAAAAATTTACTTGCTAAATCAACGGTAACCACCAGTAAACTTGTGCCTATAAACTTTAATGATAAATACCTAAATATGAACGAGTGAGCACTATCTCGTGAATAGCTTTATAGCTAGGAGTTAATATCCTGGAATGAGGTCGCTAATTGTCACGGGGTTTTTATAATATATCACGGTGTTTTTAAAAATAAATGCTGAATATTATTTAATTGATAATAATATTCAATAATATTGAAGAGCAGAGACAATGATTGTCTTGCTACATCAAGCAACGATTACTTTACGCTGGCTTGTGCACGATTCTCTAAGAACGAGAATTTATAAACTTTCTCAACAGTACACAGCAGAGACTAATTACTCACAAATGCTGAATTAGTACTGTTAGCCTCTGGAGAAAGTTACTTCACTCCTGACAATAAATAACTAATACTAATAATAATATCAGGTTCTTGCTGATGCTTAACTCCTAGGTGGCACAACGGATTTTAAGTTAATACGACAAGACTGGTCTAAGTACCAGTTATGAATAGCAAAACGTCTATGCAAGCTAGGAGCTATATGGAAAATAAGCTTAATTTGGAGAAATGAAACAAGAGTTTACTTTACATTAAGCTCAAGAAAAAGAAGTTAAATTTATTGATTACAAAATAAATTTAACGTCACAATTCAAAATCAAATTAATGAGATCGCACTCACTCACTCATGCAAAAGCTAAATACTTACGCCCAGGAAAAAACACCTTAATTAAACTCTTAAGACTAGGGAAATACAAAAGGAAATACTGGTCGATGAATGCTGTGTATCACCCAGGGGGTGGGAGTCTGGAAACTGTGGTCTAGTGGAGTTTGGGTGCTAGCTGACCTCTCTCTACTCTCTACTGCTGGAGCACAGGACCCCTCTCCGTCACAACAAACACTCGACTGAATTCAAATTATGCATGGGCAGGACGCACAAGCCACCGGAAGAAGGCGTGGCTAACGGTTGAGGCAAGCAGGGGTGAACAATAAAGAAACAATAGTATCGCTCAGTAGAGCACTTAGTGACGTGCATTAAATCTGTCACTTTAGAAACAGTGATGAATGTTTTGAAAAGTATACCCCGAAATGGAGAGAGAAACGGTTAACTGAGCGATACACAGTGAGTTTTCCACTAATAGTTCGTGGCTTCTCACAAAAGGGAAATGTCGCGAATTTGATTCGTGACAGGCAAGAGCCAGGCATATCCATCTGGTGCCTACTCCCTGCCGCCAGGGTCTGTGGTATCCGTAGGGTTGACCCCCGGTCGTTACCCCTCGGACCATATCCTGGCTCCTGTAGAGGAAGGCGCCTCCCACCCCAACCACCATTCTGGGGGCGAAGTGAGGTGCCCCTCTCCCAGCCCCTGGACATGAGAGGGTGACTCCTGCTCATTTTCAGGGATCCCACCAGAGACCAGAGCAGGCGTGACATCCCTGAGGGCCGGTGTCCTGTCCTTGCAGCCCACAGCATTGCCGGACTCTCTCCAGGGCGAGAGGCCACAGCTCATGCCTGGCAGCCACCTCCCGATGGTGAGACTGCAGCCCCCGGATCTGGCAGGCCTCTCCCAGTGCCTGTTGTAGTAGCCGAGGTTCGTCCCACGATGGCGGCTGCAGCCCCTCCCTGACCACCGCCTCCCCAGGACACAGCAGCGGCTCACCCAGGGCGCCACCCTCCCCATGCCCAACCCCAATCCTCTTCTAGAACCCCGACAATGACTAAGGGCCGGCGCTGTGCAGCGCGCCTCCTGGCTCTCTTTGGCCCTAGCCCAGAGAGCCCAACCTCCTCCTGGGCCGTAGCAGAAAGGGAGCCGCCCTCTACACCACCCGCCCACTCCTAAAGGACTAGTGGCGACCTCACGGATCAACCGCCCCTGTACTACTCGCCGGATGGCCCACCTCCCACGCCTGGGCGACATATGAAGCTCCCGCGTAGTCTCTGCCATCCAGTGGGCTCGGTCCTCCCCTCTGATAGAGTTGTGAGTAATAGACTTTCTGTTTATGTACTTCCCTAGTGTGGCCAGACCCATTCCCCCAGTGTTACTCCCTCCCCCTCAGGTCAGTGCAGCCGTTTCCCCAGTATTGACCAACCTCCCCTCCCCGTGTGATCCCCTCCTCCTTGTGTACCATAGTGAACCCTATTACTCGTAATACTCCCAGGCAGAATGCTCGACATCCCTCTTATACAGGCTGATTCCCCTACAATGACGAACCTTCCTCAGTGTCACCCCCACAAAACAACAGATGTCAGTGTAATTCTCACCTGTGTCCTCTCTTCTCTCCCCGGAACCCAACCCCCGTCTCCACGTGAACATACCCTCCCTAGACTCACTGTCTTCCCCCCCTTTCCCCCTTCCTTGTTGGTGATCCGAGTAAGACACTATATATATCTGTTCTGTGAAGAGTGTGTATGTCCTAAGGCTAGCTAGGGCCTTGTCCGTGTCATGCGGATATATTATATTAGCTTGGGCCCCGTACGCGTCCCGCACATACCTAAGCTAAGGGGTCAGGATATAAACTTTTATACATGTCATGCACCCCTCCCCCTACCCCCATCCCCCGCGGGGCCTGCCCTCCCTAGACTCATTAACTCCCCTCCTAGGTGACCGGTGTACGACGTTATGATTATATACTCGACCCATATAACGTGTATGTAGATTAAGGCTAGCTAGGGCATCGTCCATGTCACGCGGATATATTATATTAGCTACGACCTAGTACCTGTCACGCAGATACCTTGTGTTAAGGAGCTGGATATATATATTGTCATACGTGGCACATTAGATATGTTGAACTGTGTTGTCTGTGTTATTGCACTTCACCAGCCTGACATAGCTGTGGAACATTACCAGTGACACTGTGTGAATATAACCTCATATCAGAAAGGTGTAACTCCGTGAAAAGATCATACTTGCTGTGCTAGACAGAGAGCCATTGTTATAAACGCTATTTTCAGTCATTGTAACTCCTCTGTTTTTGTTATGCGGGGTGTTTCTAGTCCGACCTCTCGTCCCAAAACACGCCCGCGACTGAGCGGGGTCCTCTTTCTGGACCGGAAGTAAAGCACCAACAAAGGAACAGGGCATAAAAACTCGGCAGTATACCTTAACACATCTGTTGTCTTAATTCAACACACCTTACAATACAAAAACAGACACTGGATACAGAATGGACAGAGTGACAGAGTTGGTTTTCAGATACAAAGTGTACAAACGCAACAGTGATGTCGAGGGCAGAATATAATGATAGTCACTTATACAGATATGTCAGTCACTAGAGCACGGCATAGATGTCAGCTTTAGGCATAATTGTCATTTAATATACTTAACTGGATGCACTATATGTGAATGGGATAAAGGGTCAGGTTGGTTGATATTACCATACACTTGATATGGCACGAGCTGCGGCACACGGAATTGTCACTTAGCCGCGGCGACACTATTCCACTGATTTTGTCTCTGCTGGCTGGTCTTAGTCTTTTTCGGGGTGCCACTAGTATAGACAAGACATTTCGATATATCACAATTGTCTTACGATTCGTGTTCACTGACCCTTTGGTTTCTGTTTGTCACTTTATATTATGTTTTCACGGTTCCACTGTCACTGTCTCTTTTGCTTACTTAGGCGCGACTCGGGAGGTGCGTTGAAGTCGCCACTGTGCCCCTGGCTCCTGGGCTAACAGAGATGGCGCCCGGGCATGGGGGTGGGCCCTTCTAGGGAGCCCTCCTGCAAGAGGCAATGTACCATCCAAAGGGGCGTCACTGCCAGGGCCTGCTTCGTCCTGGGGATGCAGGGAGCCCTTCCCGTCTGGGGTCCTCGACCTAATAGGTGGCCCTCGTGCTGGGGCCTTGTCAGTGGGGTGCAGGAAGGCCCTCCTGTCTGGGGACCTCGACCTGGTAAGTGGCCCTTGGAGCTGGGCCCAAACAGCTTCAGTAGGCGGGCCTGCCGCCTCTTACTCCAGGCGGAGGGCCGTGGGAGAGTGGGGCCTAAGCAGCTCTGCTCTGCGGCCTGCTGACTGGCCCTGGGAGTCCGGGTGCTGCAGTCACCTACAGAGCGAGGCACCGTCAGGAGTGGACTGCAGCGCCTCCTCAGCCGGGCATCCATCAGGGGCCGGTGTCGTCCAGGGGTCAGCTGCAGGACCAGGATAGGACCTTACCACCACTCTTGGAACGGCAGCACCTCCGGGGAACAACACCTGGAGGGAGAGAGGGAATGGCATCCCACGCAGCCAAGAGGTTGTGAGCCAGCCGCACAAGGGACCTTCTCCTCTGGGAAAACCCTAGAGACTACGGATGAAGGGGGTACTGTGGCCGCTCCTTCCTCCACACGTACTGTGGCCCTTCTAGCGGTTCCACAGTTCCTAAGGGTAGCAGCTGAAGGGCGTACTGTGGCTGCTCCTTCCCAGGTACATACCGTGGCTATGACCGCGGTGCTGCTCCCGAAGGAGGAAGAGGCAGATGAGGGGCATACTGTGGCCACTCCCTCCCCGACACGTACTGTGGCCATTGTCGCAGCTCTGCCTGCCCAACAGGAAGTAACTGAGGGGTGTACTGTGGCCACTCCCTCCCCGGTACATACTGTGGCCGTTAACGAGGTGTTACTCCCGTAGGAGGAGGAGGCAGTGGATGAGGGGCATACTGTGGCCGCTCCCTCCCCGACACGTACTGTGGCCGTTGTCGCAGTTCCACTCCTCCTTCCTTTTGCCAGTCGGTGCATGCTCAATAGCTAACGCTCCGAGGCTGTCTCCAGATGTGGCTGTAGCTGAAGGGCATACTGTGGCCACTCCTTCCCCTACACGTACTGCGGCGGCGCTACAGGGGGGAACAACTGAGGGGCGTACTGTGGCCGCTCCCTCCCCAGCACGTACTGTGGCCGTTACCGCGGTGTTGTTTGGGACTGTATCTGGAGCAGTCCCACCCCGAACCTGGTGAAGGCTGCTCCTCTTGCAGGGTCTTCTCTCATTCCTGCGTGGTTGTTGTCGGGTCGGTTGAGCGGAAGAGGGACTCAAGGTAGGGGCGCCCGGCGCCCTTCTCACTCTGGGTCAGTCTCAACCTGACCTGGCCTGCCTTGGTGTCCTCCTGGGGTGGTGGTGGGGCTGCGGCTCGGCAGCGGGGTGGGGGGTGGCTGGGTGGTTGGTCCGGCAACGGTGGAGGCGTGTATTTTACCACCTTCCGCAGTCAAAAAGTCACGGCCCTGTGACTGGAGGTGGCATGTGCTGGTGGTGGATGTCTGGTGGGTCAGGGTGATGTGCTGGAGGAGGGAGGTCCAGTGGTAGGTTGCTGTGTTTGGTTCCTGGTGGGAGTTGAGGTTGAGCTGGAGCATACAAGGTTGTGTGGTGTGGCGTAGGTTACGGAGGAGCTGGTAGGTTCCCGGTAGTCTGATGGCCAGGCGGTCATGGGGGCGCCATACTATGTGGTCGATTCTCATCTCTGGTGGTGGTGCTTGGTGCAGAGGTAGAGGCTGTATGCTGGCAAGGGATGTGGTCCTGGGCTTTTCATAGGGGAGGACTCGACGGGAGGAGCGTCATCCTTTGGGGAATCGGGAATTTTCCACCTTGCTTGATGGAGGGGGAGCATGATGGGGGTGGTGTTGGGGGTATGGGTGGTATGTGTGGGGGAATGTGGGGCAGTAGGGGGAATAGGTGTTGGTGTAGAGTTGTATCTAGATGGTGGGTGGGAGAGGCGTCCTGATCTGGTGGTAGTGGTGGTGAGAGTGGGTACTGGTGGTGAAGGTGGGGTGGCACGTGGTGGCGTGGGTGTCCCATCATGGTTGGGGGCGGTTGTGAGTGGTGGTGTGGGGTGTCGTGTGTAGTAAGCATGGTCGGTGGGTAATGGGTGGCCAGGAGTGGAGGAGTGGGTGATGTGAGTGGCAGGTGGAGTTGGTGCAACTGGGGAGTTAGTAGGTGAGGTGGTGCGTGGGGGGGTGCGGGTGGGGTGTGGGGGGAGTCGTGGCGGTACGGTGGTGGTGATTGTTTTCGTGGCGGTGAAGGTGGGAGTTGGTGCTGGGTGGTGTGGTGAGGTGTTGGTGGTGGGCGTAGCGGGCGGTGATTGAGAGTGGTGAGTTGGAGGATGAGGGGTGAGCGTAAGAGATGCAGGCAGAGGTGAGGTTCGTGAAGGATTAGAATCAAGGGAAGGTGGTGGTGGGTCAAGTGTGGGTGTAGGAGGCGAAGGCATGATGGTGTGTGAGTTAGACGGGGGGGGGGTGAGAAGGAGAAGGCGTATGAATTGGGGGGGTGATTCTCAGAAGACGCTGAGGTGAGTGGTGCGCGGTGGGAGGTGCGCGGCGCATGGTTGAGTGTTGGGTCATTGTTGGTGGGTTGGAAGGGACGCATGTGTCTGTTGCGGTATGTGCGTCTGTCCCTAGTGATCGATAGTGACCTGGTAGGGGTTAGGGACTTTGATGATAGTTAAGGGGCCGTCGAATCAGGGAGAAGTTTTGCTGGGAGTTGGCAGACGTGCCACGACGCCGGAATCTCCTGGTTTGTATGGGTTGGAGGGGATTGTGTCGGGCTGTAGGTCTTGTTGGGATTGAAGGTGGTGCAGAAACCTTTTGAGGTGGTGTAGGGGATCGGTAGTGGAGGGTAGGGGAGGGGGTTGGAGGTGTTGACGGAGGGGCAGGAGGAGCGGGGCTTCCCCGAAGACTCGCTCGTGGAGGGTTGTGCCATCGTCTCTCGGGCATGTGTTAAGGCCCCACTGCTCAGTTTTGACATGGGCCAGCCAATAGTCGTTGCCTGTTTGCACAATTCTGGTTCTTACCTGGTTTAGGAGGGATCAATGGCTTTTTTCGCAGACACTATTTCCCTGAGGCCAGTATGGAGAGGAATGGGAAATATGATAACCAAAGAATGTTGAGAGTTCCTCCCAGATCTTGTCCGTGAATTCTGTGGCGTTATCTGAATGTAGGGCATGGGGAATCACGAAGTAGAGGAAGACGTGGCGGACTAAGGCGTCTGCGACTGTTACGGCATTATGGTCTTTAGCGGGGCAGGCGATGATGAATTTCGAATAAACATCAACGAAGGTGATGATGTATTTATACCCCGCTTTAGGTGTGAGAGGGCCAACTAGAAGGCCAACTACATCAACCGAGAGTAGCTGCCAGAGCTTTTGTGCAGACAGTTTCCCCGATGGTCCAGGTGTGTGTGTGATACCTTTGCCTAAGGAACAGGCTCGGCACGTTTGAATGATGTTTTTGGCGATGGTGGAGGGTGTAGAAGCTTCTTTGTGGCAAGGTGGATGCCATTGTCGGCGTGAAGGTGTAGCATGGCATTGTATGCAGTGCCAGGGTCGAGGACGATGTGGCCGTCTGGGTTGAATAGATGATTGCCGTGCTGGTGTGGTTTGGTGACGGTGCGTGGTGGGATCCAGGTGGGGCATTGTTTATTACGCCACATTTGCATAAGATCAGGCTTGGGACGAATAGGGTTGATGGGGAGGCGAGAAAGGGCATCAGCATTGGTGTGTAATTTTCCGGGTTGGTAAGATATTTCGAAATCGAATTCTTCCAATGCCTCTCGCCATCAAATGAGTTGGCCGTTGGTGGTGTTGGATTGACGTAGCCGTTGGAGTGATTGGTGATCTGTAATGATGACAACGTGGGTGCCGGAGATGTAAGAACGGAAATAATCTAATGCCCAGATGATTCCAAGGCACTCGCGCTTTGTGGCAGCGTAATTTCTTTCAGCTTGATTGAGGGTGTGGCTGGTGCAGGCGATGATGTGTTCGCACCCATCCTGCACCTGAGCAAGTACAGCCCCTATGGCAATGAGGGAGACGTCAGTGTAAAGACGGAAGGGGAGGTTGTAGTCTGGGAAGGCTACAATGGGGGCTGAAATGAGCTGCGATTTGAGGGTGTCAAATGCTGCTCTTCTTGTATCTGTCCACACGAAAGGTTCACCCTCCTTTGTTAGGTTGTGTAATGGTTTGGCTATGTCGACGAAGCCTTTGTCGAAATGCCAGTAGTATGAGGTTTGGCCTAGGAAGGCTCACATTTCGTGGACGTCCATAGGTAGAGGGAGGTCAGCTATGGCATGGAGTTTGTCGGGATCGGGGGAGATGCCCTCGGCTCCAATCACGTGTCCAAGGAAGGAGACAGATCTCTCGGCTAGGACGCATTTGGAGGGTTTCAGTTTAAGCCCGGCCTGGCGTATATGTATGAGGACTTGTTTGAGGTGGTGAAGGTGGTCGGCCCAGGTACGGCTGAATACTATGACGTCGTCGAGATACACCAGGCAGATCTCCCAGATCAGGCCGCTTAGGACCGACTCCATGAGGCGGGAGAATGTAGCTGGGGCATTGCAGAGTCCGAAGGGGAGGACGTTGAACTCATAGTGCTTGCCATTGGAGGTGGAAAAGGCAGTTTTTTGTCTTCTGGGTGGACAGGGGCTTGCCAGTACCCCGATTGTAGGTCGAGGGTGGAAAACCATGATGAGCTGTGTAGTGAGTCGAGGGAATCGTTGATTCTGGGTAGGGGCGTGGCGTCCTTGGTGGTTACATCATTGAGTTTGCAGTAGTCCACACAGAACCGCGTGGTGCCATCCTTTTGACTAACCAGCACGATGGGGGAGGACCACGGGCTGGTGGAGTTGGAAATAACGCCGGCATTGAGCATGTCCTGGACTTGCTGGTCTTCCTCTGCGCGCTCTTTAGGGTTTTTGTGATGTGAGGGTTGGTGGATGGGTGGCCTGGTGGTGTGGATTTCGTGGTTGAGGTAGGTAGTTTGGCCGATGTCTGCTGGGCCTGATGAGAAAAGGTCTTGGAAGTCCAGGAGTAATTGTCGGAGGCTGTTAGTTTGGGAGATGGAGAGGTGGGAAGGTTGAGTAGGTAGAGTGGGGTGGTCGGAGGGAGGTGTTTCACAGGGCTCGGCCTCCTCCATGTTGCCTATGATTAGCCCTCGTGGAAGGGTAAGTGGTGTGGCTGCGAGGTTTGCGATGCGTACCGCATGGGCATGGGGAGGGAGGAATGCTGGGGAAACTAGACATGACGAAAGGGGTCCAGCTGGTAGGGTTGGGGAAAAGAGGACAGAGGTACCAGAGGGTCTGTTTAGTTGTAACCAAGCCTTGTGGTGGGCTGGAATGGTGATAGCAGAAGCGATGGTAGTGGGAAAAGTTGGAGGGGAAGGTGATATAGGTGAGGGAGAGTGTGAGGGGTGTGGGTGAGGAGGTGAGGTGTTGGGTGATGGGAGTGATGAGCTGCATGTGCAGAGAGGTTGGGGGAGATGAACGGTGGGTGGTGATGGTGTGCACGTGTTGTGTGAAGGGTTACGATGTTTTTTTTTTTTTGGGGGGGTGGGGGTGGGGGCTGGACAGAAGTGGAGGTGGCGTTGGTAACAGTTGATGGTGGTGTGCAGCTTTTGCAGGAGGTCCAGCCCCAGGTACCCGTCGTATGCACGGCAGGTGGAATCGAAGACGATGAAGGGATGTCTGGTGGAAGCTTGATGGTGGGTTTCAGTCAGCAGGGCCCGTGTTTCTCCACGGATAGGCAGGGGGCCATCCCCTGCATCTATGAGGTTGGCTGAGGTGGAGAGAAGGGGGCTGAAGGCGGAACTGTAGCAGGAGTAAAAATGTGAGTACAGGCATGACTTGGCAGCTCCCGTGTCCACCAGTAGCCTTGCCTCGACCCTGTTCAGGCGTATTTTGTCGTAGACTGGGGGTCTGTACTTATATGAAGTGGCCCCTGCCACCGTGGGGAGGTGGGGGGGCGGACCTAAAAAATCCATCTGCTGGGCGTGGTCTTCTTCATTGGGCTCCTCGTTGCCTGGCTCTGGGTATATTATGGGTGGGGCGTCATCTTGTGGGGCATCGTCTTCCAGGGAGGATACCTTTCGGTGCCCTTGTGTGAACACCGTGCGTCGATTTGCTTTGAGCTGCTCCTGGATGTCATGCAGCGGGCAAGTGCGATTGCAGGACGTAAATTCCCAGGGGTTAATGGAAATGAGGTTGAGGTTTTCCCTGGGGTTAGGGCTTTTCTTCTGGGGGTGGGCCCTGAGGACAGTGGTTGACAGCTCCATAGTAGCTTGTGTGGGTGGCGGCCGCAGCTTGGGCAGCAGGGCCTTGGTTGTTGAGAATTTGCTCATAGCGTGGATAGGCTGGGGAGTGGGGCGGGCGGCGAGGAGGCATCGTACGAGTTGCAAATCACTGTCCAAATCGCCAGAGGGATCATATTTAGTGAAATGTTCCCTGACTGTGCTTGGGAGGATTCTCAGCAGGGTGTTGAAGGTATGTTGATCCCGAGTGGCTGTGGTTGCTTCGGGATAGGCGGCGGTGACAAGTCACCATGCCTGGACGAAAGTGTCGTCTAGGCTGCCGTCGTAGGTGAGGGCGTCGAGTTGTGAAAGGGCGACAACTCTGCCCAGTGAAGGTGTGACAGCCTGTTTCACAATGCGTGAGAATTGGTCCCATGTTAATTCCAGGACGATTTTTGTGGCAACAGTAGCGATTATTTTGCCCAGGTTGGGTAGTGTGACTGCAATTTTTTCTCTGTCAGTGTCAAACCCAATATCTAAGAGAGGTTTAACCATATCCAAGTAGACGTCAATATCATATTGTTCAGAGTTGTACCTTGGCAATTGGATGTGAGGTTTGGCTGCCATTGTGCAAGTTTCCCTTATTGTGTTCCTCCGTGCTTTAATCGGATCCAGAATCACCGCTTGCCTCCAGTGGTATGTGGGGTGTTTTTAGTCCGACCTCTCGTCCTAAAAACGCCCGCGACTGAGCGGGGTCCTCTTTCCGGACCGGAAGTAAATCACCAACGAAGGAACAGGGCATTAAAACTCGGTAGTATACCTTAACACATTTATTGTCTCAATTCAACACACCTTACAATACAAAAACAAAGAGACACTGGATACAGAATGGACAGGGTGACAGAGTTGGTTTTCAGATACAAAGTGTACAAACACAACAGTGATGTCGAGGGCAGAATATAATGATAGTCACTTATAAAGATATTGTCAGTCACTAGAGCATGGCATAGGTGTCAGCTTTAGGCATAATTGTCATTTAATATACTTAACTGGATGCACTATACGTGAATGGAATAAAGGGTCAGGTTGGTCGATATTATTATACACTTGATATGGCGCGAGCCGTGGCACACGGAATTGTCACTTAGCCGCGGCGACACTATTCCACTGATTTTGTCTCTGCTGGCTGGTCTTAGTCTTTTTTGGGGTACCACTAGTATAGACACGGCATTTCTATATATCACAATTGTCTTACGATTCGTGTTCACTGACCCTTTGGTTTCTGCCCTTGTATTGATATACACTGCTCGTAACTTTATATTATGTTTTCAAGGTTCCACTATCACTGTCTCTTTTGCTTACTTAGGCGCGACTTGGGAGGTGCGTTGAAGTCGCCACTATGCCCCTGGTTCCTGGGCTAACAGAGGTGGCACCTGGGCATGGGGGGGGAGGCCCTTCTGGGGAGCCCTCCTGCAGGAGGCAATGTACCACCCCACAGGGGTGTCACTGCCCGGGCCTGCTTCGTCTGGGGGGTGCAGGGAGGCCCTCCCGTCTGGGGTCCTCGACCTGAGAGGTGACCCTCGTGCCAGGGCCTCGTCGGTGGGGTGCAGGGAGGCCCTCCTGTCTGGGGGCCTCGACCTGGTAGGTGGCCCTCGGGGCTGGGGCCAAACAGCTTCAGTAGGTGGGCCTGCCGCCTCTTACTCTGGGCAGAGGGCCATGGGAGAGGGGCCTGAGCGGCTCTGCTCTGGGGCCTGCTGACTGGCCCTGGGAGTCAGGGTGCTGCGGTCGCCTACAGAGCAGGGCGCCGTCAGGAGTGGACTGCGATGCCTCCTTGGCCGGGCGTCCGTCAGGGGCAGGTGTCATCCAGGGGTTGGCTGCAGAACCGGGACAGGACCTCGCCACCATACTTGGAACAGCAGCACCTCTGGGGAACCACACCTGGAGGGAGAGAGGGAAGGGCATCCCATGCAGCCGAGAGGTAGTGAGCCAGCCGCGCAAGGGACCTTCTCCTCTGGGAAAACCCTAGACACTGCGGATGAAGGGCGCACTGTGGCCGCTCCTTCCCCCACACATACTGTGACCGTTGTGGTGGTACCGCAGTCCCTATGGGTAGCAGCTGAAGGGCGTACTGTGGCCCCTCCTTCCCTGGTACATACTGTGGCCGTGACTGCGGTGCTGCTCCCAAAGGAGGAAGAGGCAGATGAGGGGCGTACTGTGGCTGCTCCCTCCCCAACACGTACTGTGGCCGTTGTTGCGGCTCTGCCTGCCCAATGGGAAGTAACTGAGGGGTGTACTGTGGCCGCTCCCTCCCCGGTACGTACTGTGGCCGTTAACGCAGTGTTACTCCTTTAGGAGGAGGAGGCAGTGGATGAGGGGCGTACTGTGGCCGCTTCCCCCCCGACACGTACTGTGGCCATTGTCGCGGTTCCACTCCTCCTTCCTTTGCCAGTCAGTGCGCGCTCAATAGCTAACGCTCCGAGGCTGTCTCCAGATGTGGCTGTAGCTGAAGGGCGTACTGTGGCCGCTCCTTCCCCTACACGTACTGCGGCGGCGCTACAGGGGGGAACAACTGAGGGGCGTACTGTGGCCGCTCCCTCCCCGGCACGTACTGTGGCCGTTACAGCGGTGTTGTTTGGGACTGTATCTGGAGCAGTCCCACCCCGAACCTGGTGAAGGCTGCTCTGCTCGCAGGGTCGTCTCTCATTCCTGCGTGGTTGTTGTCAGGTCGGTTGAGCGGAAGAGGGACTCAAGGTAGGGGCGCCCCGGCACCCTTCTCGGTCTGGGTCAGTCTCAACCTGACCTGGCCTTTCGTGGTGTCCTCCTGGGGTTGTGGTGGGGCTGCAGCTCGGCGGTGGGGTGGGGGGTGGCGGGGTGGTTGGTCCGGCGGCGGCGGAGGTGTGTATTTTAGTTTTGATCATAGAATGGTATGTGTATTTGTATTTCGATAATAGTGTGCCCTTGACCCGCGGTGTTTGTGTTTTCCTTCCCTGCTGATACTGACACGGTCGGGAATAAAGAACCCACCGCACCATGTCTGGAACCGAGAAGTCGGGACCCAGAGCACGCTGCATAACAATAATCATGCGGCTGTTACAGTGTGAACAGTGTGGCTCAGGGTCACAATTCAGTAAATGACCATGACTGAGGCGGATATAGCGAACACGAGCATGAATTCTACAGTAGAGCTCCCATCGACAACTGGGGTGGGTCGAGGTGTCTCAAGGAAAAACTGGGGATTTAATACTGTTTCCTATAATCTCGTAATGGTTAAGGACCCAGCAGAAGAGGCCTGCTTTTTTTTTTGTTTTTTTTTTCAGAGCCGAAACGGACACCACCGACTTGGGTGATCAGGAAATGAGAGTGAGGTGAGGTGTGTTCATGTTGGCGTGCTGTCAGAACCAGAGGAGATAAAGAAGAGGGAAAATCAGAATTTAGGAAGGGACTTAGGAACGAAAAGAATAGCATAAAGTTCTCCAGTGAGAATACAGTATCTGCAATGAGATGAAGAACATTTTGGAAGGAGGATTCGGAGCCAAGGAGGGAAGGACACCGGATGGAGAGGAAGAACAGGAGGAAAGATGAAAGTAGACTGTAGCAGCCAAGGTGGGAAAGACACCGGATGAAGAGGAAAAACAGGAGGAAAGGTGAAGTCAGTAGATTGAAGATGGGTGGGGACCCGAAGGGGAAACGGAAAGAGATGGGAGTTCGAGCGAGAAAGGCTTTGGAGAATGCTAAAAATTGGCTCTACCTGCAAGATTTTTTTTATATTTAGGTTCCTTATTTACCATTCAGTACAAGCCCCAATGCTCTGTGGAACATTGTCGCTGAAGGCCAAGCAGGGAAGGGTGCGTGAGAGCAAAGGGTCACAGTGGCACATATGGCATAATGGTATAGACGCAATTATCATTACAAGCACACATACATGGTACAAAGTTGTTGTAGCAATGGCCATTACAAGTTTAGGAATGAGCAAAGGGATACATCGACATACAGCACTGTACACATACGTACGGAGAAATTCATAATGCTGTAGTTTGTGTTGTTTTGATACTCGTTTTCATTGTTGATTAATACATGGTAAACTCCTGTAAATGAAACAAAGCCTTTCAGGATTTTCATAGATAAAACAATCAGTCTTACAATGACCCTCATGATGAGGAAAAACTCTGAAGCTTAAATTGAAGTAATATCAAAATAAGCACCAAAATGATCGGGGCACGTACTCTGAAAGTTGTTTTTAATACTTTCCGTTTCATTTACGTAAGTAAAGAGGAACTGTTGATTGAAGCTTGGTTGAAAAGCATGCCAAGTTCATGAAAGAGTAAGCCGTACGTATATTTAACCATAAAGTAGAGTGTCTTTTAAAATTTTATACATATAAACAAAACAGACGCTGTATTGTGATCTCTTCAGTTTTGCTACTGGGTCGGTGACATTTTTGTTGCCGATCAAGTTTTTGTATATATAATTATATTTGACAAGATGGCATTTTTCCAGCATATGTCATAAAAGAATGGGTATATATGAGAGATTTCTGTATTGATACAGTGATCAATATCACATTAATTACAATACAGGGGTTACAATAGGTTATATGAATGAGTGATTATCGTGCTGGTGGCGTGGCTGGTCTGGCAGCACCTGCGCTCAGCTGAGAGCCTGAGATAAAGTGTAGCCGCCACCGCGTAACCTGCCAGTCCTCGCTCTCTTAATGTGTGCGTTAATTCGAGCCCTGTATGGCTCTCTAGCTCGCTAGTTCTTATTTCTTTTACGAGTGTCGATCAAGCTAGTCGCGCTGGATTCCCCAAAGGAAATATTTTTTTCTGTTTTCAAGCGTAGGATGTGGATTACTGGCAAGGTTGACCAGACGTCGCATAAAGAACAGATCTTCACGGACCTGTACAATGAGTGTCGGAACATCGCACCAGGGGCCCGCCTCTCCTACATGCTGCGGACCAGGCTTGAACGCTTCCAGAGAGAGGACAGGCGTGAGATAGTGACTAGGACCAGGGACGGGTGTGCCCCGCTCTTTGTGGCGTGTAAAAGGGGTAATGTGGAGGTGGTGGACTACCTCATTATGACGTGCAATGCTGATGCAGAGCAGCGGGGATTGTATGAAGTGCCTGATGACAGATCAATTCATAATGTGACTCCTCTGTGGTGTGCCTCTGTGGCCGGCCGTTTGCCGGTAGTGAAGTGTCTGGTGCAGCATGGGGCAGATGTCAACAGTGTGTCTGATACAGGCTCCACACCTGTGCGTAGTGCTTGTTTCATGACACATCTAGATATCGTCATGTACCTGGTGGAAAATGGGGCCAACATCTCAAAGCCCAACTATAATGGTGGGACATGTTTAATTAATTCAGTGCAGAGTGTGAAGCTGTGTGAATACCTACTGCGGCATGGTGCAGACGTCAATGCTCAGGACATCCAGAACAAGACAGCACTGCACTACGCCATCCAGGAGCACCGGTATGAGACCACGCGGTTGCTGCTGGAACATGGTGCTGACCCTCACCTCACCAGTCGCTACCGGGATGATGCTCTTCAAACAGCTTGTATCAAAGGGGCATGTCAGATCTTTGAGTACCTGATCGGCGCAGTTTCATACCCACCTTCGCGTGTGGCAGATGGTTATGAATTGTTAGGCACCACCTTCTTGGATGAACACCATGACATCCAGGCCGCTCTGCAGTACTGGCGTAAGGCTGCTGCTCTCCGCCAGTGCGCAGGTGTGTCCAAGCATGTATTGCCTGCCCGACGTAATTACCAGTTTGCTGTGGAGTTTCGCACCGGGGATGAGCTGGAGGCAGTTGCAACGGACCTCAATGGCATGAGAACGCAAAGTTTGCTGATTTGCGAGCGTGTGTTGGGGACGGCACATAAGGACATGATATTCCGCCTCATGTACCGTGGCGCTGCATATGCTGACTCACTTCAGTATCAGAATTGCATTGACCTGTGGCTCTATGCACTAGAACTTAGAATCCAGAGAGATACCATCCTCTTCAATGAGACCTGTTTTACTGCACAAGCACTGGTTAGACTGTACTTGGATATGATTGACAAGCATAGTGCTGGTGTGATGACAGACACAGTTGCTTTTGAGGATGCTTTTCGGACCCTAGAACTAGTGGTGGAAGAGTTGCCGCGGTGTATGTCCCTCTTGCGTATTAATCCCGTCCACAAAAAGCATCAGAGTAACTTTGACCACATGCTTAAGGTGGTGACACATATGCTGTTTGTCCTGCTGAACATTCCAATGACGGAGGAGCAGGAGAATCGTACCCGTGCCCTGGTGAACAGCACGGTGCGTCTTGATCCCCGCACATGTCAGGGTGGCCACACATTGCTTCATCTCGCCGCCATGAAAACTAATGTCTTAAACAACCATTCATTACTGGAGGACGACCATATGACCCCCTTCCCCTCAGTGAAAGTGGTCACATTTCTCTTGGATTGTGGTGCCCCTGTCAATGCCACAAATGACAAGGGCTCCTCTCCACTCTTCATGGCTTCGCAGGATGTGCTATTCAAAGAGGAGGTTAGTGATCCTTCTTTACACTTATTTCCATGGAACTGTATTTATTTTATTGGGTGAGTTCAGTACCAGTACAGAAACAAGATTCATTTTGTGCCCCTGCCCTTGGCTGTATTTTAGTTGTGCATCATTTTATAGCAATTGTTTCCTCAGAACTGTAACCTGTTATAAGGCACTGTACAGTACATAGTTTCATTATTTACCCCCCATACCTACGAAATAGCCCAATGATGTGATGTAAGACAGTGTGACAGATTACCAAATTGACACTCATGTACCAAATTGGGACTTTTGATTGGAAAATATAATTTTTATCAGTGTACAGGTTCATATACTGTACCTAATTAGACTGTCTGAAATGCACTTAAAAAATAATGCTTACCGGTGATTTACCTTTAATAAAAAAAAAGATTCAGAGTGAAAACATGCTAAAGTTAGTAGGTTCGTCCCCTTTAGATTGCCAGCATGCAATGACAGGCTTCTGTTTTGCATAGAGACTGATTTAAAGTGCAGATAAATGTGTTGGGTATTTGCATTTTTGTCCATAGCCAGACACCACAATCCCATAAGGGGTGGTCATTTGTTTTTAGCTGTTTTACAGGGAGGGGCACAAACCCTGCACCAACCCACTTCCTGACACGTAAGGAGCATTTATGGGTTAATTGCAAATGGTTTAAATCAGTGCTAGAATGGATGTGGAAGATGTGCAGATTGGCCTGGGAGGAGGGTAGAGTCCCGAATTGGAAGTCAGGTATAATTATTCCCTTGTACAAAGGAAAAGGGGAAAGAGAAGTGTGTGGTAATCATAGGGGCATTTGTCTTCTTAGTACGGTATAATAGGAAAAGTGTATGGTTGGATACTTATTGAGAGAGTTAGAGAAAGAACAGAGGAATTAGTTGGAGAAGAACAGGGAGGCTTTAGGAAGGGAAGAGGTTGTGTAGATCAGATATTCATTCTTAGATCCTTAGTGGAAAAGTTTCTAGAGAAGGGAAAGAAGTTGTGTGCAGCTTTCATGGATTTGGAGAAAGCATATGACAGGGTGGATAGACAAGGATTGTGGAAAGTATTAAGAATATATGGAGTAGATGGGAAGTTGTTGAATGTTGTGAAGAGTATGTATGACAGTGCTAAGGCTGCAGTGCGTGTGGATGGTGAACTGAGTGAATTTTTCTCTTTGAAGGTTGGGTTGAAACAGGGATGTGTCATGTCTCCATGGTTGTTCAATCTGTGCATGGATAGGGTAATGGATGTTGAAGTGGCCCTGGTGAAAGAGGGTAGTGTTTGGAAACTCCCTGTACTGTTGTTTGCAGATGATACTGTGTTGTTGAGTGAAGACGAAGGGGAGCTGCAAGGCTTGGTGGATGAGTTTGCGTGAGTGTGTAAGAAACGGACTCTAAAGGTGAATGTAGGGAAGAGTAAAGTGATGGTCTTTGAGAGAGGTGAAGTCAGTGAATGTACAGCGAGGTTGGATGGTGAGGAATTGGAAAATGTGAGTACGTTTAAGTACTTGGATGGAGGTTTGGAGGGTGAAGTGCTTGAAAGGGTACAGCAGGGAAGAAAGGTAGCTGGTTCCTTGAAAGCAGTGATAAATAACAGGGAAGTGAGCTTGGAAGTGAAAAAGTTACTACATGACAGTATTGTGATACCAACTCTAACGTATGGAAGTGAAGCTTGGATGTTGTTGGAAGGACACAAGTCAAGTGTGAGAGCAGTGGAAATGAGTTATTTAAGAGGAGCCTGTGGAGTCACATGGAGAGACAGGCTGACAAATGAGGATATAAAGGAGTGTTGTGGTGTGGATGTGGATGTGATAGGAAGCGTTAGGATGAATACACTGAGCTGGTTTGGCCATATGGAGAGGATGGAGGGTGAAAGACTGACGAAGAGAGTGTATGTGAATGAGGTGGAGGGGGGGAGAGGGAGGGGGAGGCCGAGGATGAGGTGTAGGGATGGGGTGGAGAGGTACGGTACCGGTATATGAGAGAGGGGAGTGTGAGTTGGGAGCAGGGCAGTGGATTGGCGGGGGACAGGGTGACGTGGAGGCAATTTGTTTGTGGCCACCCCGAACGGGATTGAGGCGTCTGGCAATAGATAGACAGATAGATAGATTAAGACTGCCCTTTCGTATAATTCTGTCTTTCTCCACATCTTTTATATACGTCCGTCTATGATAGTAGTGTTGTATTTCTAAGAAAGGATGTTATATTGATGGTATTGGTACTGGCACATTCGACTGCAGGTAGTATGTAGCATTGAAATATAGCTTTATATGCAACAGCACAGGCACCACTTCTGATCAGTAAAAAGAATTAAAGTACTGTACTGAGAACAATTTATAAATAGCCATGAATGAGCCAGAAGCCACAAAACAGAGACTTGGAAAAATAATGAAAGGATGTCAGGAAACCATAAATGTTTTTCATCTTCGTATTTAGGCCTATCATCCAGGAGCCACAGTAAAGATATGACGACAGAATTGGCAGTGAACTGGCACTTTTAATTGGAAAATATATTAATTTCCTTCACCCTGTTGGGTCACACACAATCATCTGAAATCCAGTCAGAATTTTGTGTTTAATTTAACTGGTAGCTAATAAAAGATCAGGATTCAAAGCAAAAACTTGCAAATGTTTGGTGAAATTTTTTGCCTTTAGCTTGAGAGTTTGCCTTGACAGACTTCTACTCAGTATAAATACCATATTGATTTAATATGCAAATACATTTATTTCCACTGTAAATCAGTGTTCATGCAAAACAGAAGTACTGTATATTAAGGAGTATCGGCAATCTGTCTATCTTTGTATTGCCAGACACCATAATCCCATAAGAGGTGGCCATTTGACTCGGAGTTAACGGTATTTGTTTTATGGGAAGAGACACTAGCGCTCCACCAACCCACTTGTTGACCTGTAGGGAGCACGTATGGTCTAGTTATATGGTTACCACCCAGCGTTGTAAATGGTTTCTTGGCTTACAGGAAACCATTTGGCTTGTCACTCAATGTAAAGCCACCTGTAAAGGAGAGAAAAGCAATAAGAAGTAACAGGAAAGATGGGAGAAATAGGAAGAGAGGAGGGCAGGCACAGAAAAAGAATGGTAAAGGCTAAGGAAGAAGTAGGCAGCACTACATCAAGTGAGTGGATGATGGTCGTCACCACCTACCACTCAAAAGGGGAAATATTGTACCGGGTACCCACTAACTTTAGCACATTTTTGCTCTGAATCCAGATTTTTGATTAACAATGAAGTTAAGCACAGTTCTTTGACCGGATTGCGGATAATTAGCCTAGGTGTGCATGAACCTATAAAGTGAAAAAAATTATATTTTCTAATTAAAAGTGCCAATTTAGTAAATGGCCACCAATTCAGTATTTCATCACACCACCACATAGCATTCCCAACCAAGGCCCATTTCAACATATGAAGCAGACAAATTACTTCATATTAATCATATCCATGTAACTGTGTATTATGTAGCCTCCACCATGAAGAAACAGCAGTAGCTACTAGATATGATTGCATTGTTCCGTATGACCGGCTGAGGAGTGTGATTGTACTGTAAATGTGCATGGGGAAAGGTGACCTGGAAAGAGGAAATAATAAATGCATAAACAGGGCTCTTGCTAACTGCTGATGGTTGCGAGCCATTTGGCTCCTAAGGTTTCAGATTTATGAGCCAAAAAAATTTTTAGTAGCCAAACTGACTATGAGCTAATATATTTTATGAGCAATAAATATATTTTTTTATTCACACATTGTAATGATTAGAATCATATAATAGAGTTTGTTGCTTGTGTATTGATTATTAATGGTGGCCACAAGGTGTATAACATGTAACAAGAACTTGAAGATCCATCCATCCATCTATCATCCAATCCTACATTGCTCCATGAGGAGCGTAGGAGCCCGGGGCTAGGCAGTTGGTCCCGACATTTAAGATGAGAGTGACCAACCTCACTCATTCCTGAGTGGCATTACATGAGCAATCAACCCCAACCATCCCTCGGATATAACCCTTCACCGGCTCAATCTGATTGGAGCACAATAATTACTCACTAAACCACCAGGCACCAAAATTTGGTTATATGGTTACCACTCAGCGTAGTAAATGGTTTCCTGGTGCACAGGAAACCATTTGGCTTGTCACTCAGTGTAGAGTCACCCACAGGCTGAAGGAAGTGGAAAGAATAAAAGAAAGAAAGACAGAAGAGAATGGAAGGAAAGAAGGATGGAGAGGAAAGGGCAGACACCCGAGAGCAGCACTACATCGAGTGAGTGGATGGTGACTGCCCCCACATAATTAAGTACTGTAACGAAACTCCTTTTATTGCACAATGAAAATAAAAATATCTGCATTTAATCTAAAATAAAATAATGAACTGTCTGGCTAATACTGCAAAGTAATTTGGAGGTCTTATGGAACAGCAAAATTAAAATAAGAAACAAAAACAAAATGAAATTAATGGAAAGACTTAATAATCGATCACAATGTCCTTTTTTGTTCATTTAAGTGAGATTTACATATTTTGTAGTTTACTGGGTTTTAAAGTGGTTGTATTTTCTTGCCAAAAGGTGACTTGCATGTAAAATTTGTTTGCCAAAGCGAAAAAATACTCGCATTTGCGAGCTGTGGCTCGCCAAACAAGAGACCTGATAAAACTTTTGGATCAGATGATGAAGGTAACAGGGAGTCCTGGAAGGGATGATAAGGGAAAGAATAAATATTGAAGAGATGCAGTTCGGGTTTATGCTAGGCAAAAGAACTGCTAATGAAATACAGTATTTATTGTCTGACCTCATTAACCCTTACAGTCAAAGATGTCTTTCCCAAATTGACAAAAAAAAAAAAAAAATGAAGGTAGAAAAAGCCCCCATACTGTACAATAAAATGTCCTTAGAATGAAGAGGCTAACATCTGTGGTATGGTACAAAGCATCCTTTGGAGTGCTAAGGTGAAGTGACCAGATGTCCACAGTCCATTGGGTTCCTTTGATATTTCAGTATAACGATGGTGCCTTGACCTTGGAAATGTCAAAAGGCAGTACTGTACTGGTACGTCTGTGTTCTTGTCCTGAACTTGCATGATTTTTTTTTTTTTTTTTTATATATCAAGGTCAGTGATAAACAACCAGCAACAGAATGATAGTGGGTACAATATCTTATACCTGTATTTTGAATGTCTGGATACCCCCTTCTGTTTTATTTCTAGTTGAATTCCATCCCCCCCAAAAAAATAAATAAATAAATAAACAGTTTTCTTTAAACTTACAAGAAAATGGCTACCCTACCTGAAATAACAAGTTTATAATTTTGAGAAGGATATAACTGGCACTACCTTTATAGCATAAATTTACACAAGGAACGTTAGTTTGGTATAGCCAGAGTACAGTATTTAAAATTACAGTAGTCCAGCACTGAGTTACTTAGTGAGATAGATGTACAAGTGCGAAAGTGAGGGAGCATTGTGGTGTTGATGTTGATATGCTGGAAAGCATAGGATAAAGTAACTTCTGCCTTGAGATGGTGTGGCCATGTGGAGAGAATGGTGAATGAGAGATTGACTAAGAGAGTGTTATGAAATGGGATGGAAGGAAAGGATGGAGAGGTACTGGGTAGCTATAAGTGACAAGCCACTAGCAAATGGTTTCCTGTAAGTCAGTAACCATTTAGCCTACTATGCTGGGTAGTAACCATACTGTTTAGGCTAACTAGGTGGTGGGGTGGGGTGGAGCCTACTATGGTGTCCCTGTTAACTAGGTGGAGAGATGTAAGTGCCACATTCACCCAGGAACATAACCTCCACACTATGATAGCTACTCCATGCGCCTTGCTATGGTGAGGTGTCACGAGCTGCATAGGAACATCAGTTTGCTGCACGGGATGGCCCTGCAGATGTGATTGCTTACCTGGTCTGTTTGATCAGACAGACTGGGGTAGGACAAAAACAGTAACATTAACAACAACAGTACTAGTTGTATGGAGAAAGCTGTGATATTCTGGATCACATCACTGTCTTTTAATGAGGACCATCTGTATCTCTCTTGCTCCTTGATCCCTTCACCCACCACTTTATTGATAACTCCCCACAAGATATGACAGAAGAGTCCAGGTTCATGTCTCTCTGCTCTCAAACATTCAAGTTTCCAGTCTCAATTCTTTCACTTAGCTATACATTGGTCAGCTTCCATTTCCCATTTAACTGCAGGTCATACTCTTGCAACTTCATTTAGTACCGTACTGTCATAAGGCATAGTTTCTGCTCTCCTTCTAGGCTACCTGTTCCCCTGGCAGAATTGAAGTCATAGCCAAGTTTTTCACACTGGTCAGTGATCTGTTCTTGGTGGTTGAAAGTGTTTCTAGGCTGCATGAGTAATATTGTCATTACAGCCATTCTTTGCATACTGTCAAAACTTCAGACTCTCACCTTAACACCAAACAAGAGATCTTTGTTCATTGTGAAACATGTCTTAGCATTTCCTTTCAGTCAGGTGTAGAGGTAGAGGATGAATAGAAAATATTGGTCACAAGTAGGCCATACCTAGCTCTTAAACATTCAGTAACTAAGTTGAAATTTCTAGGAATTTTATTCAGCAGTACTGTATGGTATTTAGGCCTGTATGTAGTCCAGACTCCATTGCCATCCTTTTCTACTGGGAAATTTAATTTTCTTTGTAATAAAGAAGTACCGGTAGGTTTTTATATTGTTTTGGCATAAAAATTTAGAGTATAGTCCAAAGAGTACAAACTTCAAGGATTTTATACGGTATAGCTACAAACTCTCGTGCAGGAGTACCCTAAGTGTGAGTCCAAAGTGATATAAACTGATAAACATGTACCGTATATAGTACAGTACTGACATACTGTACCAAGTAATACAGCCTGTATTACAGATGCTGTATATTTGTTTGAATACCCGGTACTGTACACAATTATATGCTGGTAGTGCAGTTATTAAGTACCTGTATTACATCATACCTCTATGCAAATAACTATGGAATTGATATCTTGAAGTTTAATCATGATGTAATGGGGTTGTTGAAGTATGTTGTAGTATACAGTACAGTAGGCAAATGTACCAGGTACTGTAAGTTTTAGGTCTTACCATGCTGATGTCATATAGAAATTTGATCCCATGAAAAACTGACCCTTGGGTCACTTTTCTATATAGAAAATAGGCCTTTGGCTTAGATAAAGCTAGGTTAGTTAGGATAGGTACTGTAGCTTCTCCATAGAAGGGGTCACATTTCTCTAATGGAAAAGTGTTCTAAGGGTCAATATTCCATCTGATACTAGTACCATTACTTTTATCAGTAATGTAAGTACTGTATTAGCCTCTTCAGTATGGGAAGCGCTTCCTTTGTTGAAGAAAGCAGTCTCCAGATAGCTAGCACAAATACTGGTACAACAAACGAAGGTGTCATTAGCTATACTGAAGGAGTCAGTGGTGTCTACTTTAACCTGTATACTGCAGTACAATAGATCCTTCCCAGTAAAACCTCTTCATCTGTGACTTACAGCATCTCATATTTTATTCTTGCTTTCTTTCGATGATTGTATTCAGTATACCAGTGATGCAGTAACTTCTAACTAGATAGGTTAGATATAGCCTTAATATGCCCTTTCAGTATGAGAAACCTTTTCTAAGGGGAATGATATTGTCAGGAAACAGGAGAATGAAGTACCGTAAAAAAAAATGTTGCTAGAGTCAGGGGGCTGTATGATATGGACATGTGCTACTGGTTGCGATTAAAAAAAAAAGGACATAGGCCTGTTTACAGAACTAGTTAATCAGTAATGAAGGGAAGGATTTGCAGATGACACACGTTGTTTTGGGTAACTACTGTACAGTACAATATATGAAATTACATGACAGAGCTAATTATAGTATGAATATGAAACTTGAGTGCCATAATGGTTCTCTCTAATTTCAGCAAATCAGGTTTTGTGACCAAGTGAAGTTATCAGTGTGTGATATATACAGTATACATCTTATAAATCTGTTTAAATTACCGGTATATTAATAATGGCAAATAAATCTGACGGCATCATATCCAGTTGGTGTAGCTACAATTTACATTGCCAGTGTTTAATATACAGTCAACCCCAGCAATTGGTGGGTTTGCGTGTTCGCGGATTTTTCTGGGATATTCATTCATTCATTCATTGCCAGACGCCATGTATCCCAAATGGGGTGGCCAAGGGCTTAGAGTTAATTGTTTTACAGGGAGGGGCACTAATCCTCCACCAACCCCACTTGACACGTAGGGATGCCAACAGCATCTGGTGTTCCCAGGCGGTCACCCATCCAAGTACTAACCAGACCCAACGTTGCTTATTTCAAGATATTTCCTGCTTTTCCCACAGTGTCAGCTGTTCCCAGTGATTCATAAGTGATTGTTATTTTATTTTTATTTTTTTGCATGATTTCCCTGAGAAATACTGTCCTAAACAGTTAAACTGTGCAGTTAGTTACCCTGTATAGGTATGTACCATTCAGCACATGGCAAACTCTCATCATCATCAGCGTACGGTGAGTACAGCACACTGTATGAGATAGGCTTGTGTATCATCCTGTACTATCCTTTTGGGAAGTGTTAATGTGCCATAAAATGCATTTACAGGTGTTACAGTGGGTTTGTAGATAATAGGAGTTCCATAGCTAAAACATTGAAATCAAGGACTTCTCTGGTAGGTTTGGGCTATTCGCCAAATTCAACACTCACAGGGTGTTCTGGTACATAACCACTGCGAATAGCTGGACCTGACTGTACATTACCACAAAGACCATGTTATGGACATGTCATACTGGATGAGTATAGGCCTGTATAAGTACTTAAGTTATGTACTGTACCATATTCAGTACTGTACTCATCTTACTGCAAATGTGGGAGCTGCCTTATACTGGTAGCTACTGTACTACATACCGTACATGTTTTTCTCTCTCTGAATACCTATATGTGTACAGTAGCTACATATAATGTAGCCTACCCTAAAACCAGTGTTGTTTTCAGAAGAAGAGCATAATCTTTTCATAGCAACTAGTTGCCAGCTGCTACAGAGTCACTCTCATAAATGTCTGCAAAATATCATTTGACATTTCCTCCCAGATTGGGGATGTTGGTGCCAACACCACCACCACAGCCATGTGTCAGTGAACCTCTCCCCCTCACTGTTTTTATGAAAGATTTTTTAATACTGTACTTTATTATCTAGTTTGTGTGTATGAGTTTTATTACAGTCCTTTTATTCTAGTACTTTTTTTTTTTTTTTTGAGGATACAAATAGGTTTAACAAAAACAGTAGCTGTGTATCAGTACATAATAACAGTATATACGGCCCATATTGTTGTGGTGTGTACTTGCTGAATACCGGTAGTTATTTTGTCAGTCGTTCACTAGACGCAGTAATTGCCTTAAACCAAAGATACTTTTATCTAGTTCACACATGTGTGTTAGGCTTCCTAAAGTTAGTTTTATACAGAAGCCATTTTCTTGTGAACATAATATTGTACCGTACCATACAGATTTAGCTACAGTGTGGTATGTTGCAAATTACTCAGTGAATTACTGTACAGTACTGTAATATACCAGGTACTGTACTGGCAGTGGGTACCATATTTTTCTAGTTGTTGTTCGTTGCTTGTCATCATCATAACTCCAGTACTTAAATTATTTTACTGTATTATGGTACAGTAGAAGACATTAGATAGAAAAATTAAAAGGTTGCTGTAGCTGCTTGATATATGGCATCCTCCATGCATTCAACTCATTCTTCATTTTCTCAGTCTTTACAGCTAGTATAGTATTTGATACTTTTATTTCCTGTACGTGAGAGGGTGCCCTACCACCAACATGGTCTTTTTTGCAGTCTCAATAGTGTTTCTGAGAACACTGCTGTATGTTCAGACAGTCTTATATATAGCCTGCTACTTTAGCATTTTCCTAATTTGCTACATAGTTATGCAGCTTGTTTCTTTGTTTAAAATTGACACTGTAATTCCTTCATATATTTGCAGTTATTCTTGTATTTGTACCACAGCACGTATTGCATATTCATACAGTTTCATGATCATATCAGTGTGTGATTTTTTTTTTTTTTTTTTTTTTTTTTTTTTTTTAAATACCAGCATACATATTAATCGGGTACCTGGTACCACATTCCTTTTTTTGGCCCAACCATCTGGTTTCTGGAAAGGCTTTGAGATCTCTGGACCTTTCCCTCCCCAGAAATGTTTCTCTTTGAACTTGCATTCCTTCCTTTAGCTCATTTGTACTTGCTTGTTAATGTAGCTACAGGTAGGCCTATATAATGTTTATACCTGGTGGTAGGTGGGGGCACCTATCATGCACACATGATGTAGTGCTGCCTTCTTCTTCCTTCATGTCTATCATTCTTTTTCTGTCTGTCCTCCTCTATTCCTGTTTCTCCCATCCTTCCTGCCACTGTTACTCTTCTTTCAACATCAGGTAGCTCTATATTGAGTGATAAGCTAAACAGCTCCTTGTAACCCAAGAAACCATTACAGCGCTGGATGGGAACCTTACAAGTAAAGCCAAATATTGAGGTGACGTAGAGCCTGCATTGGTGTCCCTGTTAACTGGGTGGAGAGACAGAAATGTAATATCCTCCCAGGAACCAAACCTCCACACCATTCCCTGTGCCTTGCTGTGTTGAAATGCTGTCAGCCATACAGAAATCTCGATTCACTGCACAGGATGTTCCTTGAGGGGAAGTTGCTTGCCTGTAGTTGATGGTCTTCTTGATCAGACGGTCTGGGGTAGCTCAATAACAATAACAACACTGTGTATACCATAGTTTTTGTGGAATGTAGTTTTACTTATAGCATATAAGGATTTTTAACTTGTTGCTTTTTACCTATCATGGGAAGAAGGAAGGCATTTGTTACAGGTATTTTGTTGGTTAAGAGGTTTTAGCTGAATGAAAAATTAACCTTATGAGAAGAAATGCAAATGCCCTGTATAAGAAGTTCACCCAAATGCACTGGATCATTAAATCAGGTTGGATGGCTTTCTTGTTCACCAAGAAACCATTTACTATGCTGGGTGGTAACCATATAATGGAAGGTTATACCTCGATATACGATACCCCTAGATACAATACCCTGGCTTTGCGATGGGGATAGAAATACCACCATACCTCGCTTAACGATGGTCAAACTCCAGTTTAATGATGGGTTTTGACTCTTACCAATTTTGATGATACTTTAGACTAAAACTTCGTGTTTGGATTGACTTATGAACTGTTCTTAGATTAATGTGTTTTAGCCTTTGGTGGGGTGAACATTGTCATTTTGGGGTACAGTTTACTAAGCTTGATTTTTTCCAGGCTTATTTGTGATGATTTTCAGATTTTATTTGGTTTTAGTGAGTTATTTACAGGTGTTAGACTTAGGTTACCATAGCTTCTTTTGCAGCTATTAGGCCATTTAGATTGGCTTTAAACTTGTTTTTGGACTCATTTGAGTGGGTTTAGGACTTGGTTGGGGGGGAAACCCAAGGCTCAGAAACGCATCCCAATACTTTGTATGTTAAATCTACCCCGAGATACAATACTCCGCCTAACGATGAGCTTTTACATAACCAATTGCATCGTTAAACCGGAGTATACCTGTACCGTAGCCAGATTATGGCGTCTGGTGGTTTAGTGGGTAATTAAGGTGCTCCAGTCGAATTGAGCTGGTGCAGGTTTATATCCTGGGGGTGGTTGGGGTTTTATTGCTATGAAATGCCACTCGGGGATGAGTGAGACCGGTCACTCATCTTAAATGCCATTACCAACTTGTCTAGCCCTGGGCTTCTATGCTTCTCATGGGGCAACACAGGATTGGATGATGATGATGATGATATGATGGATGGCATCATCATGAAAATACAGGTTTGTGGAGAAGGGTAAATTGTTCATATAAAAAGTGGGAACCATGTCGGTCAAGTGACAGCATACTGGTATATTTTTCATTCTGGGTGTGCACCTGAAGACTGTATGTGGCATAAGGGAATGACCTTGTTGTAGAGGAATTAATGAAGGGTACATAAAACCCCTTCAGTTCCTTCAGCTTCCCCAAAGCTAATACTGTACTGTATAATCATCTGTTAGTTGCAGGAATGAAATAACTATAAAAGGAATAATCATACTAAGCTGGAAGACATAAAATAAATCTGTTCTCATTTGCTACAATACATCCATTTTATATATATATATATATATTTTTTTTTTTTTTTATAATATTAGTCAGTTACACTTAAAAAATGCACCAGTTGTACTGAAAGGGAAGAACCACGTGTTTGGCCTTGTCTGTTTTTGTGGAAGGGTGACTTTATTACTTATCTTAGGGAAAACCTCACATAGAGAAGAGGATAAATTTGAAGACACCGACTCTGGTAGGGGCTGCATGAATGAGTGAATATTAATGCAAGACTTGTAGTCTGCAGAGCTCCTTGATACAGTTGTAATAAGAAGCTGTGAACTAATACTGCCTCTCTTTGATGATGTTCTTTTCATTAGCATAGGTTATGTTTGCCAAATAGGGAGTCCATCTTATAAGTAAGTCATGTTTTCTCAATTATTACAGATTTTTACTTTTAAATGGTACTGTAAATTGTGGGAAACTGGCAAATCAGCTTTACAAGCAGTAGTGGAACATTAGTGGGTACCTTTTCAGTGATACATTGAAGTATTTATTGTAAAAAAAAAAAGTAGAAAAATAAGATTGATGTATCCTATGAAGATACTATACTCTGCAGGTCAGTCAATAATCCCTTTACAGTCCAAGGTTGCAGTCTTGTGAAGCAAGATTCCAACCTACTCAATTGATATTGATAAACAAGAAGTGCTGAGATAGTGTGTAGGAACTGCTGCCTGCAGATGTATCGTGTTGCTGTGTACTGCATCTTATTAGAGTAATGCAGTATCATGTTGCATATGGTAATTCATTTTATGTGTCCTGTATTCCATTGTTTCCTGTGGCCTTTGTTGATATACAGTTGGGTACCTGTAACAGTATATATTATTGTATTTATTTTAATAAATGTACTGGTGCTGCAGGCCAATTATGGAAATACTGTATCTGACTTAACGGTGCATATTATGGTAGCAGTATATCTCTCATTGTCTTTGTCTGTCTATAGCCAGATGCCATAATCCTGTAAGGTTGGCCATTTGCCTTTGAATTAATTCTTTTATGGGGAGGGACACTAATCCTCCACCAGCCCACTTGCTGACTTGTAAGGAACATGTGTGGGTTGGTTATATGCTTACCACCTGCAATGTAAATGGTTTCCTGACTTACAGGAAACCATTAGGCTTGTCACTCACTGTAAAGCCACCTGAAAAGGAAGGAAGAGTACAATAATAAGAGTGACAAGAAAAGTGGGAGAAATAGCAAGAGAGGAAGGCAGACTCAGAAAGACAATGATAAAGGTGAGGGGAGAAGTAGGCAGCACTACATCAAGTGAGTGGATGATGGTTGCTGCCACATACCACATAATGACATTTAGATAGTGAAGGTGGTGGTCAGTTGGTAGATATGGAATGTGAATTTTAGTCATTACTGACCTTCTACAAACTGTATCAGGATGTCATATAAACATCCCTACTACAAGGCATGTCATAACATCACTCTTTAATTAGTGTTCTAGTAGAACCACCAGTATTTATTCAGCCTGGACATTCGGTAACCGGTATCAATATCCAAGTGGTGTCATGTGAAAGTATTTAACAGTTGTATGTATGTGGACTGTTGTGCCTCAGAATGAGATTGCTGCTGTTTTAAAAATCAGTGTAGGTATTATTAAAATTGTTCAGATTTTTATGCTTTCTTCCAAAAACTTGCATTTTGTAAAGTGATGTTTATGCATGGGCATGACTGAAGCCTTGTCACAGCTTTATACAACCAGTTTATCATGATGTCTGTATACATCATTCTTACTCACCGCATGTGCACTCTGTGTTGGAGGCTGTTGGTATTCTTGGGACTGGTACTAAACTTTGATCATATATGTTGCCCTAAGCTGTTTTTATATGGTTTTTGAGGGTAGGACATAAAGGAGGGGGCTGCTAAAACATTTTCATTTGTTCATTTTAGCCTACATAATTATGGCCAATGTGCATTTAAAATATATAATAATGAAACAATATATATTTATATCATATTGTGGTTTACCACCATAAAACTACATGAGTTAGATAAGTCAGGAAAAAGACACCATAGTGTAATTCCGTTGACTTGGGCATATGATTTGAGGGGCTTCATTATTTTACTGCTGTAGCCTACAGAGGAGGAATTCACAAATGCAATTAGCTGGAGTTTTCTTAAGATAAAAGTTTCTGTTGGAGGCCTAGAGTCAAACAGAGGTTTCAGACCAGATTTTGGTGACCGTAGGGTGTGTGTAGAACTACCATATGTTTTCTATGCATGCTCTCTAGTTCATACAGTGTGATAGTTTCATATGAAGTCAAGTTTCACTGATGTCCAAAGTCACCCTAGATGTGCAGTGGCTTTGGATAGGCATGAGGTGACTTCAGACAGCCATGTTTTCTAAGTGGTGGTACATGCTGGAACCTGCATGGACAGTCTGGGAATTACCACACTGATGACCCCTGGGAAAAATTGATCAAAAACCTGGAGCTTGTGTAATACATGTTCCGTATCAGTAAACAAAGGGGTACCAAGATGAGTCATAATTTAAAAAAAAAAAAAATAAGCTAATAACCTCAGTTATGAGATTCTTCATTATGAAGATAATCATAAAAAAAAAGTAGCAGGTGGTTACCAGAAATATAAATGTTTGAGGGTACTGTGTAATGAACCTTTATTTTCATTTTTTTTTCTTAAGAAAGAATATGTTAAGATCTCTTCATACAGCCATACTTTGAGCTTTTTTTTACATCAAAGAATGCATGTGGACTTGTAAATGTAAAAAAAAGGGTGGGGGGGGGGCTAGGGAAGACTTAGCAGTACTGTGGCCTGACATTTACTGTCATGAAGCAACACAATATTCAGCTACTTCTTTGTGCAAATGAAAATACAGTATAGTGAAGTGATTCATAATGAAATAATGTTTTAAGGTCAACAGTGTACAGCAACACTGAAATTCATTCTTTGTTGTCTAAGTGAGGTTCCTCTAAAACATTGTTCTGTACAGGTATTCATCCATTACCCATTTCATATATTATTTCCAACACGTATACAGTATCTACATCGGTGGCAGTAAAATACTTTGTTTTCATGCTGTACTCATTGCACAACTGAATTACTGCCCAGTCACATAACATTGACTTCTTTGCAATCTCTGTGACCTCATTTGTTTCTTGTCCTACCATTCGTTGTGTATCTTGGCCTGTCATTCCTTTTGCCTTTTGTCCTTCCATTCTTTCTTTTGCCTTTTGCATTTTTGTCTTGCCATTCCTTCTGCCTTTCCTTGTGCATTTAGTTATGCCCATCCATGTGCCTTTTATCCTACCCTTCTATCTGCCTTTTGTCTTGCCATTCCTTCTGTCTATTGTCTTATCCTCCTGCCCTTTACTCTGCCATTCCTTCTGCCTTTTGTTCTGTCCATCTTTCTGTCTTTTGCCTTGCCCGTCCTTGCACTGTACTTCTTGTCCTGTCCTTCCATATTTTGTATAATCTTTCCAGTCCTTCTTCTGTCTCGTCTTGCCTTTCCTTATTGTCTCTTGTTCTGCCTTTCCTTATTCTACCTTTTCTTCTTTCTTTCCTTCTTCCTCCTCTTGTACTGCCTTTCCTTATTCTGCCTCTCGTCTTTTGCTTTGTTGTTCAACCTTTTGTCTTGCCTTTCCTTATTCTTCCTCTTGTCCTTCCCTTTCTTCTTTGACCTCTTGCCTTGCCTTTCCTAATTCTGCCTCTTGTTCTGCCATTCCTTCTTTTGCCTCTTGTCCTGATAGTCCTTATTTTGCCTTGTCCTTTCATTTTTTATTTTGCTTCATGTCATGATATTCCCTATTTTGCCTTGTCCTTTCATTCCTTATTTTGCCTCTTGTCTTGCCTTTCCTTAGTATTCCTCTTATACAGTCCTTCATTATTCTATCTTGTCCTGCCTTTCCTTCTGACTTGTTTCCGCGTTCATTGGTGGGTAGTCGGGGTCAGTGACCTGGGCTGTGAAATATCAGATGCCTTTCTCAGCACAGTTCCTTTGGAATGGAGGATGTGTAGGAGAGTGGGGAGGAGAAAAAAGAATTATCTTTGACATTTAGTGTTGGGTGGAGGATTAGAACAGACATTTTTTGAAGCACTTCCTGCCATCCCTTCCTGACTTCCCCTTAGCATTCTGCCTTCTTCTTGGACAGGTTCTGGTCCCATTTAAGCAGTGTTAAATATAGGTGTCCAGAGTCACTTCATGATATATGTTGTGCTTTAATCTGCCTGAAGTCACTTCATTTTCAAGCAGTTTTTCATATTATGCAGTTTTAAGTCTCATTTTCAAGTATTATAAACTGAACATTCCATTTTATGTTTCCGTTTTCTAGATAAACATGTTCTGAATTATTTTCACCAGTTGTTGCTCTCTGTACCATAGGACACCCACATTGAAGAAAGTTTGTCAGGTTAGGAGATTTGTGGCATTTATTTTGTTTCTTTTGATAATCACCTCGACTATGGACAGGAATATAATGTTTTTATTTAACCTATTGGTCCCAGGGACATGTTTTATTAAACGCCTGCCATCTCCTGATTATTTTTTTTGTATTTAGGGTAGGGTAATCGTTTTTATTTGAAGGGCTTAGGTACAATATAGCCGTAATAAACCCATTCATTTTCGAAGTTGAGAGAAATCATGTGGTATCAGCAAGAGTAAACAAAGAAAGTATGTAATATGGATTCAAGAGATGAAAAACTGCTAATTTAGAGCAACATTTTGACTCCAAGAACATCTTGCATGTTCAAGTGGACACACAGCACTGTACACACTTAGCTACCGGCACACCGCGTTCAGCTCTTTAGTACAGGTTGAGTACTTTATGGGTACTCTGGTCATGCAAGTAATCGTAGCTGGAAATTATTTCCTCATTCAGTCTTCCCCATTACCTGTGACCTCCAGTGTCAAACAGAGTGTCATGGTAAGCTATTCTATATGAACAAACTGTTCATTTTTCTCTGGAAAGGGCAGACTTTGCAAACTCCACCGTGCTTGTTTCTCTTTGCATAGGGGGAAAAACTGGACTAGAAATGGTACACTATGAGTAAAGTAACAAGAATAAGCCTCGTATTAAAGACAAGTTTACACACCCACATACTAGTTCCTCCCTCCCCAACCCCCGCTCTCTCTCCCTCCTTCCCGGTTGTGTTTCATTGCTGGGAATGGTGGTGGTCAAGGCTATGATGTAGTTGCTTGTTTTAATGTTTAAGATGGATGTTGTTGTGGTGGTAGTACGGGTGCTTGTGTGAGGTGACTCTCTCTCTCTCTCTCTCTCTCTCATTTGGTTTCACTATATAATGGGTTGAATTACAATATTGTACTGATTGTTGCCGGAGGTTATGGTTTTGTTGTTTTAGTGATTTTTTTTTTTTTTTTTAATGGTGTGACTCGAGGTTATAATGATTGTTTGAGATGGTTCTTTTGATGTTTTTTTGTTTTGATTTATAGCTTGTTTGAGACTTGGTTAATGCTTTAGGTGGTTGTTGTCATTTTCATTTGAAATGGTATGGCTATTTAGTTTCTGATGGTTGTTTGTGATAGTGTTTTGATTTGTGTTGGTGTGATTGTTCGTGTTGTTTTATTTGGTTCTTGAAGTGATGATGGTTGTTGGAGGTGGTTTGGTTTTAAGGTTATAGGGATACATGGATGGTTGGAGTGGTTGTTGGTTGTTTTACTTGGTTAATTGATGGTTATTTATACTGGTGTGTTGATTGGTGGTTTAGGTACAGGCCCTTGTTGCTTGCTTGTTATGGATAGTCACTGCCATTTTGCAGAACTTTCACATATCAGATCTCTCTTATTTCCTGAACTGCATATGGTACTCACTTCCCCAGAGTTGTTCCCTTCCAGACTTAACCAACAGCTATTCAAGTCCAACTGCCCCTGAGATATAGGCCCTGAAGCCTTTGCCCAGAGTCGGACACATTAAAAAAAAAAAAAAAAAAAAAAAAAAAAAAAACCTGCTAAAGATTTTTTATGAATGGAGGACACTTGAAATCTGATGTATGGATTATTTTTTCTTGTTCATTTGTTTTTCCTTCCTCTTTTCTTTTAATAAAAAAAAAAAAACTTTTCAATACGGAGATTTTTCTTTTTTAACTGCACAATTTCATTCAACTTACAGAATGATAGCTTCCTATTAGTGAAAGAGCTAATGAAAGCTTTGTCTGCCCTCTCTTGTTCAGAGTCTGTTATTCTGCAGATAGTGGAATGGGTGTATTGTTTAGAAGATGATTGTTTGAGGTTGATGTGTTTGACCTTTAATTGTGTGGTTTGCTCCGGAATAGAAATCTTTGTGTGTGTGTGTGTCTGTGTCTGTGAGAGAGAGAGAGAATTATTCAACTTGATGATGGAAAGTTTTTTTTTTTATGCGAATAAGAAGGAACCAAAGGCCAGGAGCCCGCAAACAATTCCTTCCAAGAAAAACAAACAAACAAAAGTGAGCCAAATTCAAGATCTGTTCATTTTGCGATGCCAGGACACACTGCGTTTGAAAGACTGGAGATCATAGGAAGTAGGAAATACAGACAGAGGGAGACAGTTCCAGAGTTGACCCATTGCATAAATGAAGGACTGGGAGTAATGGTTAATTCTTGCATTAGAGAGTTGGACAGAAGAGGGATGAGAGTTTGTTGCAAGATGGGTGCTATGCGCCCATCGTTGAGGTGGAGGGATGCCAACAGACTGTTCAGAGGAGCAGTGACCATGGAAGTAGCAATAGAAAAGAGACAAAGAGGCAACAGTGTGGTGAAGAGACAAAGGTTGAAGGGAGCCAGTAAGAGGAGGAGAGTTAATGAGACGAAAAGCCTTTGACTCCGCCCTATTGAGAAGAGCTGTATGTGGAGAGCCTTCTCACACATGAGAGTTGTACTCTACACGGGTGAATAAAACTCGTGTTTAAAGTCAACAAATGTGCAGGGATAAAGAAGATACGGAGTCAGCTTAGCACACCTAATCTCTTGGAAGCTGATTTTACAAGAGATGTAATATGATCTTCCAAGATAAATCCCGAGTGAATGAAACCCCAAGCATGATGAAGGATGATGCAGGCTAGAGCTGGATATTATTAAACATTAGTGGGTACTCCTGTGGAAGATTGTGTTGGGCTAGAGCTGGATATTATTAAACATTAGTGGGTACTCCTGTGGAAGATTGTGTTGGGTTGATAGGTGTAAAAACTGAGTTTTTGATGCATTAAAAACATCAAGATTATTTTTACCCGAGTCAGAGATACAAACCAAGTCAGACATTAGGTGTGCCATAGCCTCATCCCTTGTTTGCTGAAGTAATTGCTGGGATGGACGTTGCGGGAACCGAATGGAAAGGTGAAGGGTGGAATCATCAGCGTACAAGTGGATAGGGTTAGATGTATATCTTAGCAGATCATTGATGAATAAAAGGAAGAGAGTTGGTGATAGGACAGAGCCCTGAGGAACACCACTGTTGATAGATGTAGGAGAAGAATGATGGCCGTCTACAACAGTGGCTATAGAATGACCAGAAAGGAAGCTGTAGATGAAGGCACAGATAGAAGGATAGAAACCGTAAGAGGGCAGTTTGGAAATTAAAGATTTATGCCAGACTCGATCGAAAGCCTTTGAGATGTCAAGCGCAATGGCAAAGCTTTTGCCAAAATCCCGAAAGGAGGATGACCAGGAGTCAGAAAGGTAGGTGAAAAGATCGCCAGTGGAGCGTCCCTGATGGAACCCATACTGATGATCAGAAAGGAGGTTGTGATAGGAAAGATGCTTTAAAATTTTTTTGTTAAGAATAGACTCGAAAACTTTTGAGACACAGGATGTCAAAGCAATTGGATGATAGTTAGAGGGTTGGGAATGGTCACCCATCTTTGGAACTGGCTGAATGAGAGCACACTTCCAGCAAGAAGGAAAGGTACAAGCTGAAAGACAAAGGCAAAAATGTTTACCTAGGCAGGGTGTAAGCACAGAAGCACAGTTCTTGAGGACAGCATGAGGGACTCCATCAGGTCCATATGCCATGTTAGTGTTAAGGCCAGTGATGGCAGAAAATACATCAGCTGAAGAAATTTTAAATGTCAGCCATGAGGAAGTCAGAAGGGGGAAGTGATGGAGGAACAGCACCAGAATCGTCTAAGGTGGAATTGGAGGAGAAAGTCTGAGCGAAGAGATCTGCTTTATCAGTAGAGGAAATAGCTACAGAGCCATCAGAGTAGAAAAGAGGAGGGAAGGATGATGAGGTAAAGTTGTTAGAAAGGCTTTTGGCAGGTTGCCAGAAGGTGCGGGAAGAATTCGAGTTGGAGAGTTGAGAGCATTTAGTACGATTGAAATTATTTTTAGCAGAGCGAAGAACAGACTTAGAACGATTCCGGGCAGAAACATAAAAGAGATGCGATTCAGGGGTGGGTTGGCTCTGGTACTTTTTATAAGTCCTCTCCCTGTTGTGGACAGCATTAAAACAAGCGTTATTAAATCAAGGGTTTCTTGCATTAGTCAAAGGATATGAGAGAGGAATGTATGCTTCCATGCCTGAGAGAATAACCTCCATAATGCGCAAGGTACACTCATATGGCTCCCAGGCACGGAAGCAATAATCATTCCAGGGAAAATCAAAGAAGTACTGCCTGAGGGCCTCCCAATCCGCAGCTCCAGTGTGCCACAGTCTGCGTTTCTTTGGAGGGTCCACAGGCTGAACCGGAGTGATAGGACAGGTTAAGGTAATAAGGTTGTGATCAGAGGAGCCCAACGGAGTGGAAAGATTAACAGCGTAAGCAGGAGAAGTAATTGTAAGGAAGAGGGCAAGTATGTTGGAGCTCTCTCCAAGGCAGTCAGGGATACGGGTAGGATGCTGTACAAGCTGCTCTAGGTCATTAAGGGTAGAAAAGATGAAGGCTTGTTCACCAGGTGGATCAGTGAAAGGAGAGGAGAGCCAAAGGTGGTGGTAAACATTGAAATCTCCTAGAATGGAGATTTCAGAGAAAGGAGAAATGGATAGAATGTGTTCCATTTTAGATAGTCAGTAGAGTTAGGTGATAAGTAAACAGTGCAGTTATATTTAATCAGAGAATGACAGGAATGCCAAAGCCAGAGTGTAGAGAATTCAGAAGAATCGAGTTCAGGAACACGAGCACGATAAGTCGTTGCGAATATATACACAACAGCCACCTATAGCTTTGAAATGAGTATAGAGAAAGTAGGAGGATACAGAAAAGGGTTTGCTATCAGTTGCCTCAGACAGCTGAGTCTCGGTAATGAAGAGAAGGTGAAGTTTAGAGGAGGAGAGGTGATGTTCAACAGTGAGAAAGTTAGAGGAAACTCTGATTGACTTGTGATTCTTAATGATATGTTGAGAAGGTAAGTAGTTTCAGTATACAGTATATGACTGTATATGTATAAATTATATACCGTATTTTATATATATATATATATATATATATATATATATATATGAGCTGCTAGGTGCTGTCAAGAGTTTTTATGATGGTAGCGAAGCATGTGTAAGGGTTAATGGGCATCTAAGTGAATGGTTGACAATCGGTGTGATCATGTGACAAGGTTGTGTGATGTCCCCGTTGTTGTTCAATATTTATGTGGATGGGGTGATGAGAGAAGTGAAAACACGAGTAATGGAGAGAGGGATGGCGTTGGTAATGAATGGTGATGGGTGGAATATCTCAAATTTGTTGTATGCTGATGATGCAGTACTGCTTGCAAGTACCGGACAGGAACTTGGTAGACTAGTGCAGAGTTTTGCTGATGTCTGTGAGCGTCGTGCCTTGAGAGTAAATGTAGGGAAGAGTAAAGTGATGGTTATTGAGGGAGAAGGTGACTCCCAATGTGATGTCACAGTGAGTGGAGAGAGACTGGAATTGATGAGAGAGTTCAAATACTTGGGTACAGTGATAGAAAAGAGAGGAAAATGTGCAAAAGAAGTTGAAAGTAGAGTGACACAAAGAAGAAAAGTAGCTGGTGCAATGAAGGCCTTGATAAGAAACAGAGGCTTGAGTGTTGCAGCTGCACGAGGCTTACATGAGGGAGTGTTAGTGCCAACTCTAACATACGGGTGTGAGACTATGGTGTGGCATGAAAATGAAAAGTCACGAGTAAGAGTAGTGATGGGACTGTTGAGGAATGTATGTGGAGTACAGAGGGTGGATAGGATACGGAATAGTGTGATTCGTGAAAGGTGTGGAGTGAGGAAGTCGGTGGACACCAGAATCGAAGAGAGTGTCCTGAGATGGTATGGTCATGTGGAAAGAATGGATAACAATAGAGTGGTGAAAAAGGTTTACCTGAGCGAATTTGAAGGAGGGAGGAGGCGAGGTAGGCCAAGGAGAAGGTGGAGAGATATGGTGGATGAGTGTTTGAGGAAGAGAGGTTTGGAAGTTGGTGAGGCTGGGGAACTGACAAGAGATTGAGCTGGCTGGATGAATGTTGTGAGGAGAAATGCATGATCAGGGATTTTGGCACCCCTTGTGAGCTTGGCAGCGTCCGGATTGACTCAACCGGATACGTTTGTGTGAAGCTGCAGAACGTGGTGAATGTTTTTGGCGTATCTGGTAGAGCCAGGATTCCGAGGGCTTGAATAATGAGTGAATGGAAGTGTGGCCTATTTGGATTGGGCAAGTTTGTGCTGTCTGGACATTGCTACTCCTCACCCTGCCCTTGGGTGGGAAAGGAGGTCCGGATGATGATGATGTATATACTGGTATATAATGTGTGTGTGTGTGTGTGTGTGTGTGAGGTATATATACAATTCTAAATTTTTTCCTGTGGTTAGTGTAGCATGTTGATAACGTAAGGGAATGTTAGTAGAGGTTGTTGTATCGGTGCAGTAAATTTCAAGATTCGCTGACAAGGTTGTTACCATTTTTTTTTTCTTTGGTAAGGCAATACATGTATTTACGCCCCTATACGGATATGTATTATGTTTCATTCATGTTACCACCCGACTGGTTTATTCAGCTAAGGGAAGACCTCTAGTAGTGAAGGTGTTCATGGAGATTGATCCAAGAAACCTGCAGTGGATAGCCTAGATTTTAATTGATGGAGTGTATTTCAGTGTCCTTCACAAGCAAGCGTCTCGTTAGCTGAATAGAATAAATAAATTAATCAAATGCGTGTGGTGGTTGGAACAGTAGAATATTCGAGTATAAGACGCCATCGTATTGAAAGAATAATACAATTTTATCAGTATTTTTTTTGTTTGCCATTATTGACAAGGATAAAGTGACCGAGATGATCATTGTGTTTGTGGTTCGTGCGGTGCTTTGATGATAGATAATGGAATTAGGCTATAATTATGGATCTGTCATTGTTATCAGTGATTTTTTTTCCAGGCTGTTAATGACTAAACTCTCTCCACTTTAGCTTGGCCTAAAATTGTCATCTCCCTATCTTGAATGGTGATTCATAATAACACGGAAATGGTGCTAGACATGAAGAAGTGCTATGGGGAAGGATGTAGAGTCGTAATATTCCATTTTGTCTTTGAACTGCGGGAAAAATCTAGCTGAAAATGGACGTAGGGTAAGGTGACTGATGAAGCTCTGTGTTGGTATTTGAGTGAAATTTTCAGTATATGGCGTTGTTAGTAGTTTTTGGGAGATACTGTTTTGTTGTTTTAATACTGATGATGAAGGGTACTGCAGTAAGGAGTGTTATTTGTTATTTATTATTATTATTATTATTATTATTTTTGAGTGGTAGGCTTACGAAAATTGTATATATTATGGCGTTAGTTGAAACAATTCCATTGTTCCGACCAGGAGAGGGATACTTGTTGCCGTAGGGAATGCTGCTTTCCCCCCCCCCCCCATTCTCTCTCTCTCTCTCTCTCTCTCTCTCTCAGTGGCATTGTTGTTGTACCGTATATTGATTTTAAAGGAGTATTAATCATTTGGGTATCTGATTTGGGGGGGCAGTGATAAAAGGGAGTAACCTTTTTTTATTGATTTGATAAAAATGTGTTAATATTGTTTGGGGAGCAGTTATTTATTTTTATTTTTGTTAATCCTTTCATCGTCACTTCTTCAGTATTTCAGTCCTGCTTCAGCCAGACGATTTTATTCAGCTGTGTGTCAGAGGAGCCCAAGAGAATAGATACTGTCACTGTTAATCCCCATATGGTTGAAATAGCTCTAGTACTTAGTGAAGTTAACCCCAGACGATTTTTATTCATCCGAGAGTGAATCGTAGCAGCCTGATAGTGATAAGGCGGCTGAGATTGTTGTTTTTTCTTATGGTTTTTCTTGTGATAAGGTAAGTGTTCTTATCTTTAAGTAACGCACATTCACCTCCCTCTTATCTCCGTGTTTTAAATCGTCAACCTATTATTAAAAGAGGAATAAAATAGGCCAAACGCCTTCATTTGCGGTGATGTGTTCATTCGATTATATTCAGGCTGACGAGAAAATTCTAGACTAAAGGGAGTTAGATATCGAAATAGCCATCGGTAACTTCTGTACTACTAGGGTGCTTTCTTAAACTGAGTAAAATAGTTTGGTAGTAGCAAGAATACAAATAAAAGATATTGTGCTGGGGTTGAGACAGGAATGTGTGTGTGTGTGTGTGTGTGTGTGTTGTGCTGGGGTTGAGACAGGAATGTGTGTGTGTGTGTGTGTGTGTGTGTGTGTGTGTGTGTGTGTGTGAGTTTTACGGAAATCAGTTGTGAATGATATCTTCCACGAACACCTCTTAACTTTGATGACTCTCTCTCTCTCTCTCTCTCTCTCTCACACACACACACACACACACACACACACACACACACACACACACGTCGGAGAAAGTGAAAATTTAGGGCTGCAATGTATCACTCAAACAAAGGAAAGGACGGAACCAGGAATTTAGTTTTTATTTATTCATTTATTTATTTATTTATTTATCTTAGTTCCAGCTATATTTATTTTTATTTTTGCTCCAAACTTTTAGACCGAGGATGTCGTGTTTGAACTGAATTATTTCGTAAGTTCCTTAGCAAGAATAAAGTGAATAAGGGCGTCCTTGATGTGAAGGAACTGTGTGTGTGTGTGTGTGTGTGTGTGTGTGTGTGTGTGTGTGTGTGTGTGCGCGCGCGCATTTTTAAGGCTGTGAAGTCAATGCAGCGTAACTGATAAGTACTGGTGAAATTATGTTTTGTAGTAAGAAATCGATATTGACACTGGTTGAAACAACGAGAGAGAGAGAGAGAGAGACGGTGCTGAGTTTATACATAGAGTTACCTACACAGACCACACAGATCTTACGGTCTTAGCGAGGCGGTCTGGACTTAATACGGTACCAGTAATAATGATATTGCCCTAGTCAGAGAAGTGAGAGAAAAGAATAGGGTAGCAGAAGGCTCACTCACCCACCCTCCAAACCCATCAACAGTACACCGTACATGAAATTTATAAGTGAGACGCAGCACCTTGCAGAACTGAAAGGAATCTTGGAGGAAATTTTATGGGGCAGATAGAAAGTACTAATAAAATAAACTGAATAGTCTTATAGTAAAATTATAACTTAAAATTAGACTTAGCTGTTTATGCTTTGTTAGTTGTTTTTTTCATAATGGGCGTAAAGAATGGTGTTCAGGTTCCATTAAATTATGTATATATTCACAGTATGCTGCCCGTAAGTAGACACAGTACGTACCTGATATATCTGCATGCACACGCTAAAACATACGTGTAGACATGGTGGAGAGAGAGAGAGAGGGAGAGAATGAAAAGGGGAACGAGAGAATAGACACCCGAAGGAAGGGGAGAAGGGGAGGAGAACCGGGGGGGGGGGAGTCGACTAGACTGCAAGGCTTACACATTCCTCTTCAAGGTCCAATCTCTCTCTCTCTCTCTCTCTCTCTCTCTCTCTCCATGCAATTTTTAACTCACATTTTCCTTCAGCCACTTATCTGCCCATGCTCTTCGCCCTGCCTCTCACCTCTCTCCTGTTCCCTCCACTTGTATTTATGTCTTCATTTTAAGCCACATTCCCTCCCTACATATTCCCCACGTCCCCTCCTTCCCCCTCACTATCTCATCCCCATTTCTTGCCCACTACTTCTTTATTATTATTAGCCACCCCACCTCCTCCAT